>NW_027195851.1:0-100000 GCF_038502225.1 Cherax quadricarinatus | reverse complement strand
AATCTCTGGAACATCCTGTCTTTGTCCACCTTGTCAATTCCCCTCAGTATTTTGTATGTCGTTACCATGTCCCCCCTATCTCTCCTGTCCTCCAGTGTCGTCAGGTTGATTTCCCTTAACCTCTCCTCGTAGGACATACCTCTTAGCTCTGGGACTAGTCTTGTTGCAAACCTTTGCACTTTCTCTAGTTTCTTTACGTGCTTGGCTAGGTGTGGGTTCCAAACTGGTGCCGCATACTCCAATATGGGCCTAACGTATACGGTGTACAGGGTCCTGAACGATTCCTTATTAAGATGTCGGAATGCTGTTCTGAGGTTTGCTAGGCGCCCATATGCTGCAGCAGTTATTTGGTTGATGTGCGCTTCAGGAGATGTGCCTGGTGTTATACTCACCCCAAGATCTTTTTCCTTGAGTGAGGTTTGTAGTCTCTGACCCCCTAGACTGTACTCCGTCTGCGGCCTTCTTTGCCCTTCCCCAATCTTCATGACTTTGCACTTGGTGGGATTGAACTCCAGGAGCCAATTGCTGGACCAGGTCTGCAGCCTGTCCAGATCCCTTTGTAGTTCTGCCTGGTCTTCGATCGAGTGTATTCTTCTCATCAACTTCACGTCATCTGCAAACAGGGACACCTCAGAGTCTATTCCTTCCGTCATGTCGTTCACAAATACCAGAAACAGCACTGGTCCTAGGACTGACCCCTGCGGGACCCCGCTGGTCACAGGTGCCCACTCTGACACCTCGCCACGTACCATGACTCGCTGCTGTCTTCCTGACAAGTATTCCCTGATCCATTGTAGTGCCTTCCCTGTTATCCCTGCTTGGTCCTCCAGTTTTTGCACCAATCTCTTGTGTGGAACTGTGTCAAACGCCTTCTTGCAGTCCAAGAAAATGCAATCCACCCACCCCTCTCTCTCTTGTCTTACTGCTGTCACCATGTCATAGAACTCCAGTAGGTTTGTGACACAGGATTTCCCGTCCCTGAAACCATGCTGGCTGCTGTTGATGAGATCATTCCTTTCTAGGTGTTCCACCACTCTTCTCCTGATAATCTTCTCCATGATTTTGCATACTATACATGTCAGTGACACTGGTCTGTAGTTTAATGCTTCATGTCTGTCTCCTTTTTTAAAGATTGAGACTACATTTGCTGTCTTCCATGCCTCAGGCAATCTCCCTGTTTCGATAGATGTATTGAATATTGTTGTTAGGGGTACACATAGTGCCTCTGCTCCCTCTCTCAATACCCATGGGGAGATGTTATCTGGCCCCATTGCCTTTGAGGTATCTAGCTCACTCAGAAGCCTCTTCACTTCTTCCTCGGTTGTGTGCACTGTGTGTGTGTGTGTGTGTGTGTGTGTGTGTTTGTTTGTGTGTGTGTGTGTGTGTACTCACCTAGTTGTACTCACCTAGTTGAGGTTGCGGGGGTCGAGTCCGAGCTCCTGGCCCCGCCTCTTCACTGATCGCTACTAGGTCACTCTCCCCGAGCCGTGAGCTTTATCATACCTCTGCTTAAAGCTATGTATGGATCCTGCCTCCACTACATCGCTTCCCAAACTATTCCACTTACTGACTACTCTGTGGCTGAAGAAATACTTCCTAACATCCCTGTGATTCATCTGTGTGTGTGTGTGTGTGTGTGTGTGTGTGTGTGTGTGTGTGTGTGTGAATGTATACATACGTATGAGTAAGTACATGAAAGCGTCATTCCTTTCACACACACACACACACACACACACACACACACACACACACACACACTATTGGGACAGATATTAGGACAGGAAATGCCATAAAAGACGCACTAACCCTTACACAAAATAGTCAAAAGCCTTGTATTACTAACTTACTTTCTCTGGACTATATCCGTAATATGAACAGAAGACTGAACGTTGTTTCTTTCCGCCTCTCTTCCCCTTTTTGCTCTTCTCACTAATCGAGATAAATCAAAGGTTAATTAGGTTAACTACAGCTTCCCAAACCCGAATATCAAGTATATTTTATCAGTATATTTTAGATTATTACGTTAATATAGGAACGCTAAATCCGCCTTGGGAAATAAAATACAATAATGCCTCACTGTACTATACTGTTTAGCATCGTGTAATTACGATTCTGCGATCCCTTGTGTGTCATCCAGCTTATGGAGTATGTTAAGTATAGCATGGAAGCGCTAGTCCCATTGTATTTACCAATTTTTTAGCAGCAACGAAGCGTAAACGATAACAGTTGTATATAAAGTTTAGAACAGTATTTAATGAGATGATGAGTATAGAAGCACACAGACAATTTAACACTAACGTCACAACAAAAGTCAAATCAGAAGCAAAGTTGTTTACAACTGCGCTACGAGGAAGATTAGATTTAGGTAGATGCAGTAAAAGACCAGAAAATAAGACCGAAGGAAGGAGAGCTTCTGGGGAATGAAACTTAAGTCCGTGAAGAACTGTGTAGACACAAGAGAGACTAAAGAAAGTGTGTAACAGCAGTGTGTGAGTCAAATGAAAACTAAACCAATTCAGTGGATAACGAGCAATTACTTTGAAAAGGTGAAGTCAGTAAATGTAATTCTGATATGTAAGAAAAATAATACGAGCTAAACTACAGACTAGAATAATTTACGTGTAGTCTGGGCATTATAATGTAATAATTTCATTCTTCTATTTCATTCTCTTTCTTTCGTACTAAGATAATAATCTATATGTCAAAATATCTTAATGAAAACAGGATATATGTTAATCAAATTTCGTAAATTTGCTTGCAACAGATAATTAAACTGTAGATATTTATTTAGACATACTGCTGTTATCCCGTTTGGGGCCTAGTTCTTAGGCTTTTTAGATATTCATCTGTTCTTGCAATACCCTCCACAAGATGGATACAGAGCGCAAAATAAATTAGCCACTTCTGTGGCAAAAATCTATATATCTCTTTAATACTCACTGTTATTATCTAAAAACCACCCCATTAAATTTTTCTTCAGGCAGTGGCATGCCAGCTACACGAGACAGAAGTCGAGGTGGAGATACTTAAAAGCAAAGGCGAGGAAGACCACGTTCAGTTCCTCATCACAGAGAAAGACAGTCACACCACTGACCATATCAGTGAGCAGGCCCAGGACCATATCGTTGACGCCGGTGAGTTTGATATTTAACAGTAGTGGGTAGAGAAAGTGAGGTAGGTGGGTAGTGAGTAAATTGTGAATGGGAGGCGAGTAGACGAATTTGATACAAGTTGAAAATGAGTGAGTTCGGTGAGAAATGAGTGGTTTTAAAATGTATGTTAAGTTGTGAAAAGTAGGAGAGTTAGTGGTGAGGGAGAATTAAGTTTACTGTGAATAAAAGCTAAGACTGAATGCCAGTCATGAATACATTATACCCAGAACGTGGGGATATAATTGATAGGTTGCGTCGTTAGTTTAGACAAGACTCTTCAGGAAACAGGGACCAGTGTTTCCTGACCTGCCATGGGAGTTTTTGGTCATCTGACCGAGGCCTTCCAATGGCTTACCAGTTATATTTTGGGTGATAAGAACGACACAACTGCATCAATAGGCGTTTTTACTGTAGAAACATTTCGCTTTTCCTGAAGGACTGATTACTTACAACACAACTCTGCCTCGTCTTCTGTCTCCAGAATTATATCTCAACTGTGTATTCGATGAAGCCTTCACAGCGGTCTGAAAGTATAATCAGTAAAAATACATATCTGACTCATCAGTTTCTCGGTATAGTAAACACAGCTGTGTTTCACCTACATCATAAAAAGTCAGGTGTTGTAACGCAACCGCGAGGTGTAGTCTCATTCCTTGTATACCTTCATGTTGATTTTATATTTTTATAGTTCCTTGATAATGTGAAAAATTACGAAAACGCTGGGAATTTCACCATTTTGATTACACCTGTTTACTTTGATATCGACATCTCAAGATGTTGATATTATGACGTTGATGTTTGCTGAAATAATACTCAATTTTGAGCAACGAAGTCCAGCTTGTGTTTGGTATCACAGTAAGTAAGACACTGTCAGGTGTTCAATTTAATCAGTCGTTGCCGATAAATTTTTGAGGACGTGCCTCGGTTACGTACATAAGGTTACATACACAGGGTTACATACACAGGGTTACATACACAGGGTTACGTACACAGGGTTACATACACAAGGTTACATACACAGGGTTACGTACACAGGGTTACGTACACAGGGTTACATACACAGGGTTACGTACACAGGGTTACGTACACAGGGTTACGTACACAGGGTTACATACACAGGGTTACATACACAAGGTTACATACACAGGGTTACGTACACAGGGTTACGTACACAGGGTTACATACACAAGGTTACATACACAGGGTTACGTACACAGGGTTACGTACACAGGGTTACGTACACAGGGTTACGTACACAGGGTTACATACACAAGGTTACATACACAGGGTTACGTACACAGGGTTACGTACACAGGGTTATGTACACAGGGTTACGTACACAGGGTTACATACACAGGGTTACGTACACAGGGTTACGTACACAGGGTTACGTACACAGGGTTACATACACAGGGTTACATACACAAGGTTACATACACAGGGTTACGTACACAGGGTTACGTACACAGGGTTACATACACAAGGTTACATACACAGGGTTACGTACACAGGGTTACGTACACAGGGTTACATACACAGGGTTACGTACACGGGGTTACGTACACAGGGTTACGTACACAGGGTTACATACACAGGGTTACGTACACAGGGTTACGTACACAGGGTTACGTACACAGGGTTACGTACACAGGGTTACGTACACAGGGTTACGTACACAGGGTTACATACACAGGGTTACATACACAGGGTTACGTACACAGGGTTACGTACACAGGGTTACATACACAGGGTTACATACACAGGGTTACATACACAGGGTTGCATACACAGGGTTACGTACACAGGGTCACGTACACAGGGTTACGTACACAGGGTTACGTACACAGGGTTACGTACACAGGGTTTTCAAGATGTGAATATTGATAATAATACTCTCATTAAACACTAATCATTTTCTACTAAATCCGCGTTCTCTCATTGTGTCATCTGGAGTTAGGAAGGTCCAGGACCGTAATACTCGTATATCCAGCAAAGATAGCCTAAATATATACTTCTATCTTTTCATCCATATATGCCGGTGACATTATACCTTCCACTTTGATATTCATAAGGATTATTTATTCTGTCTGGTTAATCATATTTAAATCTAGAATATTACTGAGGTTGGTACAGATACTTTGGGCACCCCACTTGTGATATATCTCCCCTCTCTCAAGAAGAAATTTTTCCTCATACTCGTTACTGCTTACAATTTCCTTTCAATAAACTGTCATTTGTTTCTTCTGTATATTGCAATTTTTCAAATTAGTCTCTCATGGGAGCTCTGTGAAACGCTTTCCTAAAGTCAAAATATACAATCTACTATTTTCTTTTTCTGAAACCTTTCCACGACTGGGGCTCTGGTGGCCTGGTGGTTAACGCTCTGGCTTCACACGGTGAGGGCCTGGGTTCGATTCCCAGCCAGAGTAGAAACATTGGACGTGTTTCTTTCCACCTGTTGTCTATGTTCCCCATCAGTAAAATGGGTACCTGGGTGTTAGTCGACTGGTGTGGGTCGCATCCTGGGACACTGACCTAAGGAGGCCTGGTCACAGACCGGGCCGCGGGGGCGTTGACCCCCGGAACTCTCTCCAGGTAAACTCCAGGTAAACGACTGCCATAGTAACTTAATACATGTTAAATACATGAACTTGCAGACCAAATACCGAATTCTTTACGACTTAGTAAGATCTTGTTCTACCAGTATTTAATCAACATTTTTTTAATATATTTTCGATACTCATAAACTAGATAGTACTATAGTTTAAAAGGCCTTACGATTTTTTTTGAATACCACAGCATGTGCCATCTTCCATTTGTCTACTAATTTAACTTTTTGCAATATCTTCTAAAAAGAATGGAAAACATTCTATGATATTTTTCAAAATTTTTGGTGCTGCTATTCCTAGTTATATACCCATGTTCAGGATTGAAATTATGAGAATAAGACATGCACTATAAAGTCATCTACTGAAGGAGACATGTTTTATCAGTCATTCAGTTAGTGTATTCACTGTGTATGTCTTGTTCCACATTTTGTCGGTATTGATATCTGTAGATGTGACTGAAGTTGTCAGTCTTATGTCTGCTTACCAAACTACGCAATGGATGGGGGACTGAACCCCATGGCTAGTGAGTGGTAAAAGTTCAAGCCAGTGAGTGGTAAAAGGCCAAGCCAGTGAGTGGTAAAAGTCCAAGCCAGTGAGTGGTAAAAGTCCAAGCCAATGAGTGGTAAAAGTCCAAGCCAGTGAGTGGCAAAAGTCCAGGCCAGTGAATGGCAAAATTCGAAGCCAGTGAGTGGTAATACTCCAAGCCAGTGAGTGGCAAAAGTCCAAGCCAATGAGTGGCAAAAGTCCAGGCCAGTGAGTGGTAAAAGTCCAGGCCAGTGAGTGGTAAAAGTCCAGGCCAATGAGTGGCAAAAGTCCAGGCCAGTGAGTGGCAAAAGTCCAGGCCAGTGAGTGGTAAAAGTCCAGGCCAGTGAGTGGTAAAAGTCCAGGCCAGTGCATAAGGCACTGGGCCAGCTGCCAACAGTAAGACTGATCCAACTGGCTTACTTGCAATGGGTTCAATACCCACCCGTTCCGTGGCTTGCTTGAAATCATATTATTCCTATTTCCAGAGTTACGTCTGCATACTTATGAGGCCGTTTTGCGTCAGTTAATTTATCTGTTATATGTTATTATCCTGGTAATGGCGTCAAGAAAAATGAGTCCTGGAGATGGGAAGTACAATGTCTGCACTCGGAAGGAGGGATGTTAATGTTGCAGTTTTGTAACTGTAGTGCAAGCGCACCTCTGGCAAAACAGTAATGGAGCGAATTATGGTGAATGTTTTTCTTTTTCTGGCCACCCTACCTAGGTGGAAAACGGCTGATGTTCTAAAAATAAACGGTATCGGTTCTAGGAATAATTCCTATGTATTCTTGCGGTAAATATGTCTAGTCATTTATGCTAGGATCCCTATACTAAATACTCATCAATCAGCCTAGACATAATGTAATATACTTTGTAACATCCTCACTACTGTTATTATCGATGTGTTGTGTGATACACGGATATGTATTTTCGATGCGTTGTGTGATACACGGATATGTATTTTCGATGTGTTGTGTGATACACGGATATGTATTTTCGATGTGTTGTGTGATATACGGATATGTATTATCGATGTGTTGTTTGATACACGGATATGTATTTTCGATGTGTTGAGTGATATACGGATATGTATTTTCGATGTGTTGTGTGATACACGGATATGTATTATCGATGTGTTGTGTGATACACGGATATGTATTATCGATGTGTTGTGTGATACACGGTTATGTATTTGGTGGCGCAAGAGATATAATATATGAAATCTAGTTATAAGACCCTGTTATCAGGAAATCTATTGAGGTGGATTCATTTTAATTTTTGGGATAATTTTGACTTATGAAATCACAACGTCACTGTCATGGACTCGAACCATCCGTTCGCTGAGATAATTATATCTTCAGTCACGGTTGTATCTACATTTTTGCGGATAAAGCAGCTAGTTCGCCCTATAATTCGGATCTACTGTCACTCTTATGCTTACGTAAAGTTGGCGAAATAAAATAATGCCCCTTCGCAGTGACGTTAACTGCAAGTTAATGTTGTTAGGTAAGACACATATGCAACAGTTAGGTATCTTTATTATGAAACGTTTCGCCTACACAGTAGGCTTCTTCAGTCGAGTACAGAAAAGTTGATAGAAGCAGAAGAGGTATCTTTATTTCGAAACGTTTCGCCTACACAGTAGGCTTCTTCAGTCGAGTACAGATACTTGAAGACGATGTAATCAGTCCATCACCCTTAAAGTTTTGAGGTGGTCAGTCCCTCAGTCTGGAGAAGAGTATTGTTCCATAGTCTGAAACAATATGACAGGTGTTTAAATATGTGCGTAAGTCATTGTTACTGATAGTATTTTAGATGATCTAGATGGACAGTAAATACTTTGTAGTATAAATCTATCCTGTAATTGCCATAACTAAATGTTAAACTCATAAGGATCTCTATCCTCTAATATATGGTTCATAATCTAGCCTTTAAAGGTAGGTTTATGTGCTTTGCTTTAAGTTGCACAGCTTTACAATAAAGTACAACACTTGCGAAGATACTGTATAATTTCATTAGTTCTCTATTAGTGATTATGCACAAAAGCCTTTTCACTTCCATTTCTGTTTTGTTATAGTTTTCTGCCCTGTCTTAAATATACATATCCAGTTATTGACTTTTATCTTCAACAGTCTTCCTAGTGGGGTGATAGAGGCTAGGACCTTGGGTAGCTTTAAGAAGAGACTGGACAAATATATGAGTGGGAGGGGCTGGGTTTGATTGGTGTCATGGGGTACGGGAGTTATTTCTTGGGTAGCTTTAGGTAGATGTCGTTTTGATAAGGACCTGCCTCGTATGGGCCAGTAGGCCTTCTGCAGTGTTCCTACATTCTTATGTTCTTATGTTCTTATTATTAAGAAGCAGAAGAATCTGAAAAGTTATAATGATTATATTTCACCCAAGGATCCATTGGGATTAATGGTGTTAACATGTGTAAACGAGTCAGTAATTTTTGCATGCGTCTGTCTCTTCCTCAGAGCCGAAGATCAGTCCCCGCACCTTCTGCCAGGTGTGTCCCTTCCATCTTATGTTCGACAGGGACCTTTATATCCACCAGTCAGGGGATTCCATCTCTCGAGTTCTTCCCAAAGTGTGTTCCAGCGACGCCACGCTTGACCAACTCTTCGATGTGGTGAGTGCATAACCTTGTGATTATCAAAAAGAAGCGCTAAACCTACAAGGGTCATACAGCACCGCCTTGATGAGAGTAAGACACATGTGCAACATCTGGGTATCTTTATTGTAGACGTTTCGCCATCCAGTGGCTTTATCAATACAAATTCCAGGACATAACTTGAAGACAGTAGAACTATGTACAGAAGATGAGGTAATCAGTCCCTCAACCTAGGAGTAGGTGCGAACAGCACCATAGTCGTGGAGATTCTGAAGCAGAAGAAAGGATCCTGGCGCTTATATAGTAACGTCAGGTGTAGCAGACGAGGGCATATTCACTGGTAGGTGGGATTCCCCAGTGGAAGTAGGTCCTTCCCAAAGAGATGGGTTAGTTGTAGTAGTACAACTAACCCATCTCTTTGGGAAGGACCTACTTCCACTGGGGAATCCCGCCCACCAGTGAATATGCCCTCGTCTGCTTCACCTGACGTTACTATATAAGCGCCAGGATTCTTTCTTCTGCTTCAGAATCTCCACGACTATGGTGCTGTTCGCACCTACTCCTAGGTTGAGGGACTGATTACCTCATCTTCTGTACATAGTTCTACTGTCTTCAAGTTATGTCCTGGAATTTGTATTGATAAAGCCACTGGATGGCGAAACGTCTACAATAAAGATACCCAGATGTTGCACATGTGTCTTACTCTCATCTTGTCGGTATTATATACCATTCGTACACAGCACCGCCTTACCACGGGCGGGGATAGAACCCGTAATCGTGTCATTGCGATTTCCCGAGTCAGCGCAGTCTTGTGATTACACTAGAGACTTGTTTATTTCCAAATAAATACATCTGACAGACTACTGAATACCTTATCTTCGACAACAAAACATTGTGTCATGATATTATTGGTAAACAGTACCGAGAAGTTGATGAAAGAGACGCCTGTATAATATCTGAGTATCTTCATTTAGAAAGAGGTTTCGCCAATGTAGTACAATGTATACTGGAAACCTTAATAAATTAACAACTGCAGAGGGCTGACATCATATTATAACTTCTTCCCAGTAGCTCCGAAGACCCTTCGTAGCATGGAAGACCCCTCGTGGCATGGAAGACCCCTCGTAGCATGGAAGACCCCTCGTGGCATGGAAGACCCCTCGTAGCATGGAAGACCCCTCGTGGCATGGAAGACCCCTCGTTGCATGGAAGACACCTCGTAGCATGGAAGACCCCTCGTAGCATGGAAGACCCCTCGTGGCATGGAAGACCCCTCGTGGCATGGAAAACCCCTCGTGGCATGGAAGACCCCTCGTGGGATGGAAGACCCCTCGTGGCATGAAAGACCCCTCGTGGCATGGAAGACCCCTCGTGGCATGGAAGACCCCTCGTAGCATGGAAGACCCCTCGTAGCATGAAAGACCCCTCGTAGCATGAAAGACCCCTCGTAGCATGAAAGACCCCTCGTAGCATGAAAGACCCCTCGTAGCATGAAAGATCCCTCGTAGCATGGAAGACCCCTCGTAGCATGGGGCAAGTATGCTGTACAATTGCTTCCAATAGTTAAGTGAAAAACTCATCACTGTAACAAAGGATCCCAGAGCAACCAGCTTCCTTTTCCAAAGACTCAGTGTTGCGATCCACAAGAAAAACGCCTTCAGCATTCCGGGCACACAACCCACTGTCGGGGAACTGGATGAAGTATTTGAGATGTAGGCTCTGAGATGTCAGGCACATATTTCTCCTTCTCTTTGTATTTCTTATTTCAGTTTATCGCGTTTCTAAATAAAGTTCACAAACATAGCATAAAGGGGATGGTAGAAGAAAATTCTCAGCTCCTGGGAGAAACCTTAAGAGTTTTCCGTGAAAGACGTTTATTCTCTTCTTTGAGGCTGTTAGATTATATAAATATGATGAAGTTTTATTGATAAATTATGCACAATAAGACATTACTAGCAATAAATAATAAAATACCCCCCCCCCACTACCACAGACTGGTATTAGAACCAGTGTTCTGTCTCATTTATGTGAGCGATATACCGGATGGCATCGAGTCCTTTTTCTCTCTACGCTGATGATGCAAATCTGATGTGAGACGAATAATAATAAACGCCATTGCACAGGTATGGAGTAAAAATCCGATCGCCCACCCAAAGCACTGACACCTTATGAGCAGCAGCCTCCTGCTGCTCCTACTACTGGTGCTGCTGCTCGTCCTGCCACTACTGCTACTGCTGACAACACACACGACTTTTGGCAGTGCACTTTTAGTAAAAAAGTAATGAAATCGGACGATAAATAAAAATGGAACCTCAAATAGTAATCTTTCCGGACCGATGTAAACAGCGGATGACTGTAACAGCGACAACGTAATCCACGGATACGAGGGTGTCTCACGGCTGGAACCTGTACCTTATGGCTGGAAAGAAATATTTTAAAATCTGCAATTATAAAGCATGATAAACGCTCATATAATAATTGTTTCGGATTATTCAAAACTATTCGTTTATTAAAACTGAGGAGATCGTGCATAACCTGAAGCCGGATTCCTACGAAGAAGAAATAGGGCCTTTCTGTTAGACCAACGTGTGGTAAGAGTCTGTGATTTTAGATGTCTCCCTCTGGATAAACTATAGACGAATCTCTTTTGTTTTGAGTCGGCCTTAGCCCCGTTTCCTTAATATAACGGAATTTTCCTAAGATAACTGCCAGATACAAGTATATTCAGAGTTTAAAGTCTCTTATATCATATCGAAGTCTGACCAACTTCCTGATAATTATCATGTCATTAATGTTAATGTTAATTTCGCTAGGTCATTACTACATGATCATTGACTGTGGGCTGTGTCTTAATGCTTTAATTCTTTATGTTTCTGGCAATTGGCACTGGTATGCCTGGGACAACTACCATCTCCTGCCTCCTTACCTCATTTCAGCTAAAATGTTTTCCCCGAACTTTCAACTTGGACTTCCTGCTACAACACTGCGAGCTCATGATGCGTCGATTGTAACATGAAAGACCTAGAGCTATCATTCAACTAGCCCTGTGTTTTTTATATAAAATATATATTATCATTATCTTTCAGTCCACAGCAGGATTCGAACATGCACACACTGCATCAAAGTAAGGAATATTTAAGCCACTCAAGGATGGGCACCTAGCCGAGCTACACGGTCACTCCAATGCCCTGGAAAACCAGGCAAGTGACATGTCATTTCATCAAATTCTGCCACATGTGGTTAATTTCGAAAGAGGTTTTGAAATGATTAGCAATTCGCAAACGAGTGAAATTATTTACAAACAACATCTCTCAGTCCATAGGAGGATTTGAACATGCACACTCTGCATCAAAGTACGCAGTACTTAAGACACTGAGCCATATCCCAGATAAGTACAGGCGCCTAACCCAAGCTTGATGGTCACTCTCATCCGTCTGGGGTATGGAAAAAACTGGGAAAGTTTTGAAATATGATTACAGCAACATAAAAACAGCATTAGAAACCATACCACGGACGGGGATAGAACCCACGATCAGAGCCTCAAAACTCCACTCGTGAGTCATGTTCACAGCATTAGAAGTTTATTCATGCAACAGATTTTAACCATCCCATTTATTTTCAAATGACTGAGAAAGTTAAAACAAGAATATCATTAATTGAAAGAAATGAAGTGGAATCTCAGTGTTCGTACGAACCTGACCTCATAATGGCGTCCAGAATTTTGTTCAGAGAAAGCTGACCCAGTTTATGAACGTTTTTCTGAAGTAAAACGCACCGGCTTGTTTATAATTCAGTTGGCGTCGTGCTCCTGCACAGTGCCTTTATCCTCCATGCTCTCTTCCTATACTTTTTACTATGGTTTTGTGGCAAATATTAACATAATACTGATTATTAAAAATTAGTGACTAAGGCCTTGAGCTTCATCAAAAATAGTAATGATTACAGTTTTAATATAAGTCCAGGATTGTATAAATTAGGTTCATTCATAATAACAAAAAAATTCAGAACAGTAATTTTTTCTGTCATGCTCAGGAAGATCATTAGCAACCCACTTTATGTATATGCGAGGTTACATCTTGGCTCTATAAATCTTCGTTTCTTTTTTTTTCTTAACTGTTCCTTGATTATGTGAGAGATCACGAAAGCTCAAGAAAAAATACTGCTTTTCATTATGGTAATAACCGATGTTAAGATATTGCCTGCTATGACACCCCAGCTTAACGCCTCTACCAGAGATCATGTTGGTCAAATATGATATACGTTGTTACTTTGGCAGGTGCGTCCCCATATGGAACTGAGTTTCGACAACATTCTGTCTCACATCAACACCATCTATGTCCTCCGCACCAAGGAAGGATTGATCTCAACACGTGGTGACAACCGTGACTTGGGTCCCGATCAAGGTTGTCTCAGACTTAAGGTAAGGAAACGAAGTCCCTCACGAGCTGAGAATAATAATGCAACTAATCGTCTTAGTAAACTTCTCTGGTATATTACCTTGACTCAAGACCTTACAATAAATACTATTATATAATATTTATGAATTTTTGGTAACGTACAGTATATTTGATTATATTTTCCATACTGATTTTAACTTACCCTAACCTTTAGTGATATAAAACCAGCGATGGGGTTAGAACAGATGGAATAATGATGTTGGAATAATGTAAAACCAGAAAGCTGTTAATACACTATTAAGGGAGAGATATAAATACAGAAAAAAAAGTTATAGGGAGTTAATATATCAAACGGAGAAAAAACAACAGAATATGCATACGAGAGAAGGAGGTAAAGATAAGGAAAATAGTTAAAATGAGGAAAAAAAGATGAATAACATGATCTACTCACAATATGAATGGATGTGAGTGGATCATGTTTATGGTTAAGCTAAGAGAATCTATCAATTTGAATTTAATTAGTTTGTGTAACAACAAAATTTGCCAGCGATATATGGCTGAGTAAGTGGATATAGTCAGCTAAAGCATCTAAATACAATAAAGTTAGATCGTGTAAGTGGAAATATAAACTTGTGTCTAGAAAGAGGTAGACTTATTACGAGTGTTTAAAGTACACAAAAACAATATTTCAATAGCATAAACATGTACAAAGGGATTTTCTAATTGCATTGCATCGTCTCGTGTAAACTATTATGTTACATGCAATAATGTATGTCGAATCGAGCAACCGTGTAAGTGAAAATAGGGAATCAGTCCCTGAACGAGTGGGGCTGCTTATCTACAATAAGATGACTATATAAACATTCTGTGAAAGACTACTAAGAAACGACCTATATAAAAACATAAGGAGGAACATTGCAGCAGGCCTACTGGCCTATACTAGGCACGTCCTTATCAAACCTAAACTCACTAAGAAAAGTATCTGTCAAACCCATTTTCAGTGCTACCCAAGGAACTAACTTTGATAACTATTAACTCACGCGCAGGTCCCACTCAAATCCCAATATTCTCTCTCATACACGTATTTATCTAACAAAGATGAGTGAGCTTTTAGAAACACAATAGTACGCCGACATTACGGTCGTAATATACAACCACTAAAAATTTAGCATTTTAAGATTTAAATTGTCAAACTATCGGCACATAATTCTGTAGATTTTCGAAGATGTCTGTTTCTGTATCTGATTCCTCAATGCACCATCGTTACTCATAGATCAGGAGTGTCAATACTTGTTCAAGCTTCAACTTCTGGTAAAAATCACATTTTTACAATAACACCTGACAACATAGCTGTAACTTTCACAAATAAAGTGAAAATATTTGATTGAAAATATTTTGTTTAGGAAATATTTGACACTAAAGATTCGGGTGCAAACTAGTGTTTTATTATTAATAAATTTAATAATAATTTTCGACACAAAGGTCATTAAGGGGCGGAAGAAACGTTTCAGGAAAAATAAAGGCAAATTTAAAAATTATGGTAAAAATGGTATCTTTCTGAAAAATACTGAAACATGATGAATAATTCTGGCAACATGTTGATGCAATCAACTTATATTTCTAAGTATGTTTTTTTCAAAAACGTAAGTTTTTTCGGCAGCGGCAGCGGCAGCAGCGACCTCCAAGCTCCGTACTTTTCTCCAACTATCAGAGCTACCAATGCTCCTATGATGACCTAGTTACATGCAAAACTGCACTACCCAACGTAGCACCCAGAATGACCAAAGATTACCAACAGTGAAACCTACAAATCGAACATAATAGAGATCAAAGGAAGACTGCCCACAAACCGAAAGCAACACCCCGCTGCCAGCCGAACAACGTAACCCTAAACTTTGTATAACTACAACTTCTTCTTAACTACAACAATTCCTGTAGTATTATGAGGCGCAATCTAAGAGGAAACAGCACCAAGGCCAGCAAGAAAACGCCGAAAAATCAACTATTCAACAAGTGTAGCCAGGAGGACGCCGGCCCAGCAACCACCCCACTCACCACCACTCAAGGCGACACCACAACAATAACAACAAACATGGCTGCCACCAGCCCATCCTCCCCTCTCTTCCCCGGATTCAACCTACCAAGTAGTCTCTCAGGTATGACCAACGATCCAGATACCCTAAAGTCATGCATCTCCAACTTAGTTATTGAAAATATGAATCTTCGAGAGACGCTAACAAAACAAGACACCAGGATGACACAACTCGAGAACAAAATCCTCAGTCTTGAACAAAAGTTATCAACACCAGGAATGACAAACTGTGGCAAGACCATCCAGACAGTCATAGATAGCCATACCCAACAAATAATATCTCTTAATACAAAGGTTGAAGAAGCAGTAAAAGAATGGAAGAACAACTTAGATAACCAGTTCAGTGACTACTTTGCTCTCCAAGAAGATAAAACTGAACAAGATAAACTATCGGACGCAGTAATAGTTAACAGTCCACTTTTTCCCAGTGATATGAACCAAACAAACAGTAAAGAAATTACTCTGCAGATCATAAAGGACCAAACAAGTGTTATTGTACCAGAGTCTGAAATAAAAGAAGCCAGGTTACTAGGATCCCATGGTAGAAAAAGTGTTATGCTTAGATTCCACTCACATGACAGGAAAAAAGACTTAATTATTGCATCTATTAAAGTAAAGAAAGAGGTATACATAAACGAGTGTCTTACCAAAAAACGTCAGAACCTCCTGTATAGAGTCAGAAAACTTAAGCGGGAGAATAACGACACAATACACCAATGCTTCACACGGGATGGGAAAATTCTTGTTAGGAAAACAAATGTAGGTCAACTGTACACAATCACGAACGAGAATGATCTATCACGATTTCTCAGGGATACTAATCTTACAGAGAATAACTAAACAATGTCCAACTTAAAAGCCTACGTAGTGTAGTGTATGTTTTGCTCCATTATTGTTCAAATTTCATTGTACAATCTCTTAGTATTTAAATAATCAACTACCTCATTTTGTGATTTTACTAGTAAGCATAAGTCACCTTATGTAATTTTCTTATTTACTATTGTTTGCTTAAACATTAGCTGAATTGATACTTTCTCTGTCCATATTACTACCTCATATTTTTTTAAATACTATCAATTGATATTACTTACTAAAATTAATAATTATCATTTTTACTATAATTTCAATTTACTCTTAACATTTTTGACATTTAATAACCATTACTTGTCTAATTACCTTTACCTGTTTTATACCACATTTACTATCTTAGAGTACTCTTAATTACCTTGTACTGCCATATAACCTCTAGTATAACTACCAGTGCAATATTGAATGAAATAAACATTACTTTTTCACTTTTTTTGTAATCATTATTACTTACTAAAATTTTATTAAACACCATATTTACTACCAGTCAATTTTACTTTTGTACATTAAACATTATTTTATACTTCCCATAACATTTTGTTGCCAAATTTTCAAGTTTGTATATTCAACTCCAACCTTTATATTATCCTTTGTACCTGTCTACCATCTTACTATCATATTATAACCAAGACATTACCATTATTCATTGTTCTTACCTGTCCATTTAATTTTGTTTACCACTACTTGTTTTTTTAGTCACTTTTTATTGTGTGTGCAATTAGTGTATATTCCAATTACTTTTTTGCAAGTACCAAAACTATCTTTTGCTAGCTAGTACCAACTACCTCATTTTTTTTTTACTTTTTATTGTGCAATAAACTGCTCAACTTATTTAATATTACAAATCAGATCTTACTCCTAAACCAATATTATTTCATAGTGACTATCTGTCCATTTAACTTGTTTACCATTACTCAATTGTAGTCCCTTATATATTTTTTGTCCTTTATTTTAGCTTTATATAACTACCTTAGATCATATATTCGCAATTGTTAAACTAATCAAGGTGCTATTCTCAGGTGCTAAAGTTAATAAGTTCACTATTTTGCCATTATACTCCAAAGCTCATTTATTTGATTACCACTTTATTGTTCACCACAACTTATATTAGTCCCTTTTATATTATAATTTTATATTATAATTCTAACTTTAAAGAATTACCTTTAAAGTACTACCTACTATCATATTCCCAAGCTCCATTATTTGATCATCACTTTATTTGTTCACCACAAATTATTTTAGTCCCTTTTATATTGTCTCCTTTATTTTAGCTTTAAAAAACTACCTTAGCTCATTATTTTTTACATTTGTTAAATAATTCAGGTGCTATTTTTTTTTAGCTTTAGAATATTTACTTTATTTTTTACTTAATTCTAACTATAGATTCACTACAAATCTTATGATTACAAGCATTGATCCTGATACCAACCTCTTATTTAATGACTTAAATGATTCAAACAGTTACTGTAATTACTACACAGCAGAACAATCAAAGGCACTTCTCAGAGCCAACAACAACATAACTATCTTTAACTACAATATCAGATCTTTAAGCAAGCATTATGATGACCTCCTAGCATTACTAAATTCCTTGCATGCCAATATGTCCATCATTACACTAACTGAAACCTGGCTAAAGCCTGATACTACAGATGTCTATGCCATTCCTGGTTACACAGCCATACACAACTGTAGGCCAGACCAACAAGGGGGTGGCACAGCTATATACTACTCAGACCAACTAGAATGTATCACTAATACTTGCACAAGGGATGAACATGGGGAATATATAATAGCTAAATTCAAATCCAAATACCTACAAAAACCTCTCACAGTGATAAACATCTACAGAATTCCACAATCAAACATTAGCCAATTTAGTCAAAACCTAGGAAGTATGATAACTGATGCACGCATGAACAAAGATCACTTACTACTCTCAGGTGACTTCAATATAAATCTCCTGCAAGACCAGGACCCACACGTTACTGAATTCACAAACACAATGAGTAACTGCATGTTGCTACCAACAGTAACAAAACCTACAAGAGTTACAGAGACTAGTGTTTCCCTACTTGACCACATCTGGACCAACACCATATCCCCTTTAAAATCAGGCATAATTACAGATAATACCACAGACCACTACCCTACTTTCCTCATAACAACTCTTGGTAAAATACCCCAAGACACTACTAAAGTCACCTTCAGACTTCACAATGAGGCAGCCATTAATAACTTCACAACAGCAGTAACAAACATTGACTGGCACACTGAGCTAGAAATCTATACAGATATTGACGAATGTTTTAATAATTTTCTAAAAAAGACCCAATACCTTTATAACAAGCACTGCCCTAAAAAAACTAAACAGATGACAGCTAAGAGACTGAACAGTCCCTGGCTAACACCCAGCATTCTCAAATCCATAAATACAAAACACCGATATGAAAAACAGTACAGAATGGGTCACATAACCAGAGACCAAACAAAACGTTACTCGTCAATCCTAACCAGCCTGATAAGAAGGGCAAAAAAATTGTATTATGAGAACAGATTATCCAACTTACGAGGTGATATAAAAAAGACCTGGAAGACCCTATCAGAAATTCTGGGAACAAAAAAGATATCACGACATAGCGAAATAAAATTAGCAAAATCAGATGAACCCCAACTCCCACCAACAGAAACAGCAAACAGACTCAATGATTTCTTCTCCACTATAGGTCAAAACCTTGCCAATAATATCCCAAGCTCAGATACCCCACCAAATGACTACCTCACTGGCAACTACCCGAACACACTGTTCCTAGCTCCGACTAACCCATACGAAGTCTCCCTTATTATCAACGCACTGAAAAACAAGGCAGGAGATTTAAATACCTTACCACCCTTTATATACAAAAAAGCGTCACAAGTACTATCACCAATCATTGCAACACTCTTTAACAAATCCATTGAATCCTCCACCTTCCCTACAGTTCTCAAAATAGCAAGGGTCACCCCGATCCATAAAGGAGGAGACCAAACAGAGTTGAATAACTATAGGCCAATATCCAATTTACACCCTCTCTCAAAAATCTTCGAAAAATTAATTCATAAACGAATCCACTCCTACCTCATCTCCCATAACATTCTCAACCCCTGCCAATTTGGATTCAGGCCTAATAAAAATACTAATGATGCTATTATACACATGCTAGAACATATATACACTGCAATAGAGAAAAAAGAAGTCCCACTGGGGATCTTCATTGACTTACGTAAAGCTTTTGATACAGTTGACCATGACTTGCTCCACGTAAAATTGTCACACTATGGTATTAGAGGGCACTCCCTCAACTACCTCAAGTCTTACCTCAGCAACAGAAGCCAATATGTGTACGCAAATGGGGCAAGCTCTTCCGCACAACCAATTACAGTTGGTGTCCCACAGGGAAGTGTCCTTGGCCCTCTTCTCTTTCTCCTATACATAAATGACCTACCAAATGCTTCGCAATTACTCAAACCCACACTTTTTGCAGATGACACCACATACGTCTTCTCTCACCCGAGCCCAGTCACGCTAGCCAATACTGTAAACACCGAATTACAGAAAATATCTACCTGGATGAGGACTAACAAACTTACACTAAACATTGACAAAACCTACTTCATTCAGTTTGGTAGCAGAGCTACAGATGTACCTCTTAACATAACGATAAACGGATCACCTATCACAAAGCTAACAGAGGGAAAATTCTTAGGAATCCACCTCGATAATAGACTCAAATTTCATACACATATACAACAAATTTCTAAGAAAATTTCCAAGACTGTAGGCATACTATCGAAGATACGGTACTATGTTCCACAGTCAGCCCTCCTGGCCCTTTATCACTCTCTTATTTACCCCTATCTCACCTATGGAATTTGTGCATGGGGCTCAACAACAACTAACCATCTCAGACCACTAATTACCCAACAAAAGGCTGCAGTTAGAATGATAACAAATTCTCACTACAGGCAGCACACTCCACCAATATTCAAAACACTCAACCTACTCACCATACAAAACATCCATACTTATTATTGCACTTATTACATACATAGAACACTTAACTCTGATATTAACCCTCCCCTCAAACATCTCCTTGCCAACCTCAACAGAACACATGACCATAATACAAGGCACAGATCACTCTTTGATGTTCCTCGTGTCCATCTCACGCTATGCAAAAACTCAATGCACATAAAAGGCCCTAAAATCTGGAATTCATTACCTGTAAATATAAAAGAAACACTACCTGTTTATAAATTCAAGTCTCTTCTCAAAGTTCACTTACTCACTCAAAACCAAATAAATACTGAATAACTGAACCATATAAATTGTATATCCTAAATGTTACTCACAATTATATCACACAAATGTTAAACCTAACTTTGTTATTTTTTTTAAATACACTACCTAACAGAATACTCCATTCTACTGAATGAACAGCAATGCATGCAACCATATGACCTGTCTTTGTAATACTCATTTGTATTTTATAGTTATCTGTTTACAATAATGTCTTATCACTGATTTCATCATTGCTTAGTTAATCTTAAGTTAATTTTAAGCCAGCCCGTAATGCTATGCATATAAGTGGCTTTGGCATGCTGCTCTTACCTGTATTTTTTGTACCTCTGTTTGTATGCTAAAATTTCTAAATAAATAAATAAATAAATAAATAATATTATTCAGTCTATTGATATTTTCGCTCAAACGGGGTTAGTACCAAGATTATCTATCCCTTATCTTTGATCTGATGTTAACTAGAGCATTGTACGTCTTACCAATTTTGTAGATAAGGTAGAGTTTTATGCCCTACAGGATAGGGCACTACAAAGTCACTACAAAGAGTGCAAAAAGGGCAAAAAGTCACTACAAACAGTGTGTAGGCTTCAAATGCTGCTTTAATCGCAATAAAATTTTCATTAAAATTGGACCAAAAACAAAAAAAATAATGATTCCATTCGCACCTCACCTGTACACCACTAGCCAAGAATATTTTTATACCTAAAATTATGACTAAATTAAAGAAAACTCATCGTGTTTACGCTTCTCAGTGCATATATCCCATGTATATATCCACCTGCATGGGATATATACATGGGCACCATCATCGATTTATCTTTTTTTCCAGGGCCAAATGATCTATCTGCCGGAAACAGACATCATGCTCTTCGTTTGCTCTCCCTCTGTGTTAAACCTGGACGACCTTTACAGGCGAGGTCTCTACCTCTCAGACATTCCACTACACGATGCTACGCGAGACCTCGTCCTCCTGAGCGAGAAATTCGAGGCTGAATACAATCTGACGACCAATTTGGAGATCTTGACGGACAAACTCCAACACACACACAGGGAGTTGGAGAGTGAACGACAGAAAACTGACAAGTGAGCCAAAATAATTGGTGGAACTAAAATATTAATTTGAAATGGAAATATTAACAATACAATCTCTACCTATATATATTTTTTGAGAGGGGGGGGGCTTCGTCTATACTACATACATTTCTTAACCAAATTCTGATTAAGAACCATTTTCTTAATAATATAATTGAGTTCTTTGTTATTTCATAAAGTTATCGTGATTAATGGGAATTTTCATGTGGAATTAATTTTTAATCAGAATTATCTAAAAAAAAAAACACAAATATATGGCTAGAGATAGGAATTAAACCAGCCTCTGGGGTTTGCCTACAAGCATTATCCCGTAGCTCGGTTGGTAGCTCACTCATCTCACACAATGAGGTCCGTGGTTCGATCCCCGGTACGAGTGGAAACACTGGTTGTGTTTCATTACGACACTTGTTGTCCCTGTTCACCTAATATTAAGTAGGTACCTGGGTGTTAGTCGATTGTTGTGGGTCACATCCCGGCGACAAAATTAAGTTACGGGAAGTGCTGTGTATAACCAGATAATTGATGTCAGCTTTAGTTAGCATCGTTTACTTGTAGAAATATTATTATTATAATAATTATGCATATGCAAGAGAATGTGCTTCAATTAGAGTAACTGAATAAAGTTATTTTTGATCAAAAGTTATTAATTTCTACGTTGGCACGTTAATTATATTGAGTTTCTTGATATGCCATTAATTAGTTTTTAAAAAATGTGGCAGGGGACAAGTGGACAGTTCACCATTTCAAGATTTTGTGGGTAACTAAAATAACATTGTGTGTTATATATAATACTCAAAACAGAGGAAAACAGTATGAAATTTTGCAACAAAAATCAGCAAATCAAACACAGCTACTGTTGAGAAAACCTTGTTTTAGTATGTTGCTATTATCTGAGGGTCTTTATATTACCCATCCAACTAAAATAACATTATCTGTGATGAATGGTTTTGAAAAACGATAAGTTGAAGAACTGCGACACTTATGCAACATATCGGAATCTTTATTGAAAAAACGTCTCGCCTCACAGTGACTTCATCAGTCCTTATACCTTCTTGCTTTGTACTGGACTGATGAAGTCACTGTGTGGCGAAACGTTTCTTCAGTAAAGATTCCCATATGTTGCATAAGTGCACAAATAACCCGGACTATTTACAAAGTCACACTTTGTAAATGGTCCAAGTCGGACCGAAACGTCGTCGTGAGCTCCTCTCTTCTACGTGCGGGTTATTTGTGTATTGTTCCAGTCACGGTATTGTGCCATTTTCTACGTCGCATAAGTGTCTCAAGTCTTAAAACAACATTATAATTTACTAAAGTGTCTGTAGTATCCTCTGATTCCCATTATATATTTCGTTTCCGTTAAAGCTATTAACTTCAGATCATTTTTAATAGAATTTTTATTCAGCCCTGACCCTCATGCACTCCCTGCTTGCCTGCTATGCTCCGTGCCTCCCTGCTACTCTCCCTGCCGCCCTGTTACACTCCCTGCCTGCCTGCTATGCTCCGTGCCTCCCTGCTACTCTCCCTGCCGCCCTGTTACACTCCCTGCCTGCCTGGTACTCTCCCTGCTTCCCTGCTACACTCCCTGCCTTGTACTCTCCCTGCCTCCCTGTTACACTCCCTGCCTGGTACTCTCCCTGCCTCCCTGTTACACTCCCTGCCTGCCTGCTACTCTCCCTGCCGCCCTGTTACAGTCCCTGCCTCCCTGCTGTGCTCCGTGCCTCCCTGCTACTCTCCCTGCCGCCCTGTTACACTCCCTGCCTCTCTGCTGTGCTCCGTGCCTCCCTGCTACTCTCCCTGCCTCCCTGTTACACTCCCTGCCTGCCTGCTATGCTCCGTGCCTCCCTGCTACTCTCCCTGCCGCCCTGTTACACTCCCTGCCTGCCTGCTATGCTCCGTGCCTCCCTGCTACTCTCCCTGCCGCCCTGTTACACTCCCTGCCTCCCTGCTATGCTCCGTGCCTCCCTGCTACTCTCCCTGCCGCCCTGTTACACTCCCTGCCTGCCTGCTATGCTCCGTGCCTCCCTGCTACTCTCCCTGCCGCCCTGTTACACTCCCTGCCTGCCTGCTGTGCTCCGTGCCTCCCTGCTACTCTCCCTGCCGCCCTGTTACACTCCCTGCCTCTCTGCTGTGCTCCGTGCCTCCCTGCTACTCTCCCTGTCTCCCTGTTACACTCCCTGCCTGCCTGCTATGCTCCGTGCCTCCCTGCTACTCTCCCTGCCGCCCTGTTACACTCCCTGCCTGCCTGCTATGCTCCGTGCCTCCCTGCTACTCTCCCTGCCGCCCTGTTACACTCCCTGCCTGCCTGGTACTCTCCCTGCCTCCCTGCTACACTCCCTGCCTGGTACTCTCCCTGCCTCCCTGTTACACTCCCTGCCTGCCTGGTACTCTCCCTGCCTCCCTGCTACACTCCCTGCCTGGTACTCTCTCTGCCTCCCTGTTACACTCCCTGCCTCCCTGCTACTCTCCCTGCCTCCCTGTTACACTCCCTGCCTGGAACTCTCCCTGCCTCCCTGCTACACTCCCTGCCTGGAACTCTCCCTGCCTCCCTGCTACACTCCCTGCCTCCCTGCTACTCTCCCTGCCTCCCTGCTACACTCCCTGCCTGGTACTCTCTCTGCCTCCCTGTTACACTCCCTGCCTGCCTGGTACTCTCCCTGCCTCCCTGCTACACTCCCTGCCTCCCTGCTACTCTCCCTGCCTCCCTGCTACACTCCCTGCCTGGAACTCTCCCTGCCTCCCTGTTACACTCCCTGCTACACAGTTACATAGTAGCACAATAATAAATTTATATTAACAATTTCAGGGAGATTAAAAACCCTTGTAAATTAATCGACATAACACTCAGCAGATTGATAGTTAAAACCGATTCAATTAACAATCTGGACATCAACATTTATATTCTCCAAGGATAATAATTCCCAATTAAAGACAAAGGAAAATATTATTTATCCAGATGGGGACTATGGAAGGAAAATAATGTCCAATTAGGGACTTAAAGGAAAATATTTAAGCAATAGGGACTATGGAAGGAAAATAATGTCCAATTAGGGACATAAAGGAAAATATTTAAGCAAATAGGGACTATGGAAGGAAAATAATGTCCAATTAGGGACATAAAGGAAAATATTTAAGCAAATAGGGACTATGGAAGGAAAATAATGTCCAAATAGGGACATAAAGGAAAATATTTAAGCAAATAGGGACTATGGAAGGAAAATAATGTCCAATTAGGGACATAAAGGAAAATATTTAAGCAAATAGGGACTATGGAAGGAAAATAATGTCCAATTAGGGACATAAAGGAAAATATTTAAGCAAATAGGGACTATGGAAGGAAAATGTCCAAATCAGAATAAGAGAGAAGGAAAATATTGTATTTCTGAACAGATTTTCGAAGGAAAGTAATGTACGTAGAGATGATTAGAAAAATATGAAGATAGAAATAATGGAAGCCATATTACATATTAGAAAACCCTTAATAAACACAGTGGATGCCAGAAGAGTTGATAACAAAGTTAATAACAGAAAAGTTTTGTTGTCAAGTTCAGGACCACAACCAATATTAAGTTTGAAAATTCCAGACTCTTGAAAGAATTACTTCAGTAATTCTTGAAAGAATTGCTTCAGTAATTCTTGAAAGAATTGCTTCAGTAATTCTTGAAAGAATTGCTTCAGTAATTCTTGAAAGAATTGCTTCAGTAATTCTTGAAAGAATTGCTTCAGTAATTCTTGAAAGAATTACTTCAGTAATTCTTGAAAGAATTGCTTCAGTAATTCTTGAAAGAATTGCTTCAGTAATTCTTGAGAGAATTGCTTCAGTAATTCTTGAAAGAATTACTTCAGTAATTCTTGAAAGAATTGCTTCAGTAATTCTTGAAAGAATTGCTTCAGTAATTCTTGAAAGAATTGTTTCAGTAATTCTTGAAAGAATTGCTTCAGTAATTCTTGAAAGAATTGCTTCAGTAATTCTTGAAAGAATTGCTTCAGTAATTCTTGAAAGAATTGTTTCAGTAATTCTTGAAAGAATTGCTTCAGTAATTCTTGAAAGAATTACTTCAGTAATTCTATCAACCCAGTTGCATAAAGAGTGGGTTTAATAAGCTCCTAAGCCTATTATAACTTTACATATCTTAAAAAAAATAAGCCGGATCCTCTCTAGCTCGTTTATATATACTAAATGTGGATCAGAAGTTACATCTGCTAGAACAGGACGTCCTAGAAGTTTGTACACAGTATGGAAAAAATACAGAATTTATTTTAAATAAATGTAATTTTCGAAGAGGACGCCACTAAATGCTGAAAGTTTAAGTCACAAACATTGACCAGGAAGAATGACAGATAAATGTTTCCCTTCAATACAAGGATATTGTGATGTAAATAGCTTAAAAAAACATCAAATTGATTAAGAATGAGAATCCTGTGCAATATCTGGGAATCATTCTGGCTTCTTCAGTCCAATACAGAGAAGAACAGTGGAAGATGAGGAGGAGGAATATTATTTTACTGTTGATACTGTAAGTCATGATAGGTTCCAACTGTATGAAGGTCACTGTAACCACTGTCTCAACCCCCCCCTCCCCTCCCCTCCCCTCCCCTCCCCTCCCCTCCCAACACACACAATGTAATCTTCACTACACTTTAATGTCAACTAATTAGGGCCTTAACGGTATATATTTTCCTAATATATTCATATTTGCTTGAATTTCTCACGGGATGTAAAATATTAAAGTACTGTGTTCATGTTAAGAAAATTTAAGAAAAATAGCCATGGTAGGTTTAGAAAAATGACTCAGCCTGAAGGAAAAAAATAAATAATAATAATAATTATATTTATCAACAGACTGCTGTATTCTGTGCTGCCAATCAGTATTGCCAACGAGCTAAGGCACAAGAGAATGGTACCCCCTCGTAGGTACGAGGTGGTAACACTACTTTTCTCAGGTAATGACTGTGAATGAGATTATTTTAGTTCATATACAGGAAAAGTTACGTAAATGGTCTTAGCAAAGCCATTAACCACATCTTAAATGGAAGAAATTCTGCCCTGACATTTCCCTCATTTCAGGCTTCAAATCCATTGTACCAACCACCTCACAGACCCCTCGCCCTCCCTCCCTCCTCACTCTCCCTCCTCACTCTCCCTCCTCACTCTCCCTCCTCACTCTCTCTCCCACTTCAATCTTCCTCCCCTCCCCTCCTTCCCCCTTTCTGTGTGTACACTTACCTATTTGTGCTTGCAGGAGTCGATTCGTAACTCCCCTCCCCGAACCTGTGTGTGTGTGTGTGGTGGGGGGGAGGAACTAATGGGGTACATATTATCTGCTCCAAAGATATATTATCTTGTTCCATTACCTTCGACATATCTAACTCGCTCAGCAGTTTCCTTCTACTTGTGTGTGTATCGTGTCCAGTTCCAGCTGGTGCACTCTGCCTCTCACTTTCCGGTAATGTTCTTATTTCCTCTGAGTATCATTCCTTAAATCTTTTGTTTAGCTCTGAGTCTTCAGTCTTATTACCTGGTTATTCACTGTTTTCCATCTGATGTGGCTGTATAGTAGCTTTGGTTTGGATTTAGTTTTCAATGCTATGTCAGTCTCAAACAATCGTTAATTTTCGTGTCTAGCTCATATCACGCTTCTGTTTTCCTCCATTTTCTGGTTTCCATTTTTTTCATGTTCATTTACTTTTAGGGTTTGCCTCTTTTATACCTCTGGTAAAATCCATGGGCTTAATCTTTTTTCTTTATTTTTCTTGCTCGTGGGCATGAATTTTTCCTCTGCCTCCCAGCAGTTTCGAAGGTCGAACTCCCTTATTTTTTAAACGTTTTTCCTCCACGTTCCCTCTCAAACAATACCTCTCAAGAATTACCTCAAGCCTGCATGAATTCTTAAGTCTGGCTTCTTTCTCCCTAATGCTATTTCTCTCTCAAAGTTTGCTTAAAGTTTATTAAAACTCAGTACAGTGGGTTGCTTGCTTCTTAAAATATTCATATATCTCATGTTTTCTTTTGGTATACCAAATGATATAATTTTAAATATCTCTTAAATTTTCGTAAAGTTTTCACTGTTTTTAATAAGTAGAGATACAGGTGTACTATATATAATTAACCTATAATCACACTAAAGTTTACTGGTAATCATGACAGGAATTGTAGGCTTTACTGAGTACTGCTCGAGACACACTGATATCGAAGGTGCGTCCAAGATTGTTAAAATGCTGAACGACTTGTACACTGCCTGCGACGTCCTCACTGACGAGGTCAAGAATCCCAATGTTTACAAGGTATGATACTAAACATTTTAACAGTTCTGTATGGTAGGTACTATATAACACGATGTTTTCCATGACACTAAACAGTGCTAGTTTGGTATCCACCGCAGCAATACAGTACTCTGGTATCATGCCAGATACTATAGATATACACTGCTAGTTTAATATTCACCGCAGCAATACAGTACTCTGGTATCATGCCAGATACTGTAGATATACACTTCTAGTTTAGTATTCACCGCAGCAATACAGTACTCTGGTATCATGCCAGGTACTATAGGTATACACTTCTAGTTTAGTATTCACCGCAGCAATACAGTACTCTGGTATCATGCCAGATACTGTAGATATACACTTCTAGTTTAGTATTAACCTAGCAATACAGTACTCTGGTATCATGCCAGGTACTATAGATATACACTGCTAGTTTAATATTCACCGCAGCAGTACAGTACTCTGGTATCATGCCAGGTACTATAGATATACACTGCTAGTTTAATATTCACTGCAGCAATACAGTACTCTGGTATCATGCCAGGTACTGTACATATACACAGCTAGTTTATTACCAAATTACACTACCCTGGTATCACTCGAGGTGGAGATGCACCTCGGCAATTATACATTAATTGCAATTATACATTAATTGCAATTATACATTAATCTTGTACCTTAGGTAGCCACAAGCTACTTACTTTGTACTTACGTTCCCTGTGAACTACCCAGGTCAAATCCTTTTCAGATGTCACTATCTTGTCTAAGATACGCTTTATCCACTTAATCTTTGATACATCGGTACAACTATTTCGATTTACAAAACATTTTTGATTTACACATCACTTTTACACCTGTTATCCTACTTCAGTTAATAATAAAGCCCAGTCCTGTCTGAGGTACCCCCCCCCCAGGATGCGACCCTCAACAGTCAACTAACACCCCTGTAATTACTTACATATTGTTAGCCGTCTGGATGACATCATGAGAGGTAATGGGAGCAATCCTATTATCTGTCTCAGTGCTGGAGGCAACGATGTTGGCAGACGTAGGAGTGAGGACCTGATTAGCAGGTATAGGTCAGCAATAGAAAAAATTAGAAGTAAGGGTGGGAACCCTCTCATATGTGGTATTTTGCCAAGGAGGGGAGTTGGAAATGAATGGTTGTCCAGGGCAATTGGTGTCAATTGCTGGCTGGACAAATACTGTAAGGAAAATGCGGTAACATTCATCGACAACTGGGACCTCTTCTATGGCAGAAGTGACATGTATGCTAGGGATGGGGTTCACTTATCTAGGTGTGGGGTGGGAGCACTGGCAACTGCAGTGGAGGGAGCAGTTAGGACTTTAAACTAGGAATAGTTAGTGGTATGGGTTTTGGCAGGAAAACAGTGAAGTCCCAGTGTAGTAATATTACGAGTTCTAGGGGAACTAGTAATAATAAGAACGAGATAGATATTGAAAAGCCAGGGACCTTGGGTGATAAGGACAGTAATAGGTTTAGTAGAAAAACAGAAATGAGCAGGAAGGGTAAAGAGAAAGGACAGTCTTTCAATGTTTATTATGCTAATTGCCGTAGTGCTAGGAATAAGATGGACGAGTTGAGATTAGTTGCTAGTGTAGGTAACATTGATGTATTTGCCTTAACTGAGACGTGGTTTAATTCAAAAAGTCGGGACATGCCTGCGGAATGCCATATTCAGGGTTTTAAATTGTTCCAAGAAGATAGAAGTATTGGGAGGGGGGGTGGGGTGGCATTGTATGTCCGAGATCGCTTGAACTGTTGCATAAAAACGGGTATTAAGTCTGAAGTAACACATACAGAGTCTGTTTGGATAGAATTTTCAGAGGGGCATGAAAAACTGATTTTAGGAGTGATATACCGTCCCCCAAACTTAGATAGGGACCAAGGGAAACTACTATGGGAGGAAATTGTTAAGGCCACAAGGCACGATAATGTAGTAATTCTAGGAGACTTTAACTTTAGTAATGTTGATTGGAATTTCTTGACTGGGAATTTAGAATCATACGACTTCTTAGAAGTATTTCAGGATTGTTTTTTGAAGCAGTTTGTGACAGAATCTACAAGGGGAAATAACCTACTTGACTTAGTTATGGCAAACAATGAATCCCTTGTTAATAATTTAGAAATTTCAGAGGAACTGGGTGCTAGCGACCACAAATCAATTACATTTAGCATTGAATGGAAGTACGATAGTAGCGATAACTCAGTAACAGTCCCAGATTTTCGCTTAGCAGATTACGATGGGCTTAGAGAACACTTATCATCTGTTGACTGGGGTAACGAAGAGAGCTATCAATATGACAGTTTTCTGAACACTATACATGCTGCTCAAAGAGCGTTTATCCCATATAAAGAAATTAGATCAAATAGAAATGACCCAAAATGGATGAATAATAGGCTCAAATATCTACTAGGGCATAAGAAAGGAATTTATAGGCGTATCAAAAGAGGTGAGGGTCATCTTATGAATCAGTATATTAACATTAAGAGGAACATTAAAAAGGGGATAAGAAAAGCTAAAAGGGACTATGAAATTAAAGTTGCTAGGGATTCTAAAACTAACCCAAAAAGTTTTTTCCAGGTCTATAGAACAAAAGTTAGAGATAAGATAGGTCCCCTTAAAAATAACTATGGGCACCTTACTGACAAAGAGAATGAAATGTGCTTGATTTTAAATAATTATTTTCTCTCAGTTTTTACACAGGAAGACACTAACAATATTCCAGTAATTAATTTTTACAGTGGGCTAGAAGAAGATAAATTATGGAACATCACAGTCACTAGTGAGATGGTTGTGAAGCAGATAGACAGACTGAAGCAAAATAAGTCGCCGGGTCCTGATGAGGTTTTTTCAAGGGTTCTTAAGGAATGCAAAATGGAACTCTGTGAACCATTAACTAATATTTTTAATTTATCTCTTCAAACAGGTGTAGTGTCTGATATGTGGAAGATGGCTAATGTAACTCCTATTTTTAAAACAGGGGACAAGTCGTTACCGTCAAATTACCGCCCAATAAGCCTGACCTCAATTGTAGGCAAATTACTAGAGTCAATTATAGCTGAGATTATAAGAAGCCATCTCGATAAGCATAGCTTGATTAATGATACTCAGCATGGATTCACAAGAGGCCGGTCTTGTCTAACTAATTTATTAACTTTCTTCAGTAAAGCTTTTGAGGCTGTTGACCACAATAAAGAATTTGATATTATTTACTTAGATTTTAGTAAGGCTTTTGATAGAGTTCCGCACCATAGACTGTTAAAGAAAGTGGCAGCCCATGGCATTAGGGGAAAAGTGCTCTCGTGGATCGAGTCATGGCTCACTGACAGGAAGCAGAGAGTGTCCATAAATGGGGTTAAATCCGAGTGGGGATCTGTAACAAGTGGCGTTCCACAGGGATCAGTCTTGGGCCCGTTGTTGTTTATAATATATATCAATGATCTTGATGAGGGAATTACTAGTGATATGAGCAAATTCGCCGATGACACAAAGATAGGTAGGATAATTGATTCAAACGTAGATGTTATGAAACTTCAGGAGGATTTAAACAAACTCTATTCTTGGTCAGAAAAGTGGCAGATGCAGTTCAATGTAGATAAATGCAAGGTTCTGAAGCTTGGGAGTGCCCATAACCCCAGTACTTATAAGTTAAATGATGTAGAACTTAGCCATACAGATTGCGAAAAGGACTTGGGGGTTATGGTAAGCAGCAACCTTAAACCAAGACAGCAATGCCTAAGCGTACGTAATAAGGCAAATAGATTACTGGGATTTATATCAAGAAGTGTAAGCAACAGAAGTCCAGAGGTCATACTGCAGCTTTATACATCATTAGTAAGGCCTCACCTAGATTATGCAGCTCAGTTCTGGTCTCCGTATCACAAAATGGACATAAATTCGTTAGAAAACATTCAGCGTAGGATGACTAAATTAATACCTAGCATTAGAAATCTTCCTTATGAAGAAAGATTGAAGACTCTTAAGTTACATTCACTTGTTAGACGAAGAATGAGGGGAGACCTGATCGAAGTGTATAAGTGGAAGATAGGTATTAATAAAGGGGATATTAATAAGGTGTGATGAATGGTTGGATATTAATAAGGTCTTGAGGATGTCTCTCCAAGAGAGAACCCGCAGTAATGGATTTAAATTAGATAAGTTTAGATTTAGAAAGGACATAGGAAAGTATTGGTTTGGAAATAGGGTAGTTGATGAGTGGAACAGTCTACCTAGTTGGGTTATTGAGGCTGGGACTTTGGGTAGTTTCAAATTTAGGTTGGATAAATACATGAGTGGGAGGGGTTGGATTTGAGTGGGACTTTCACATCAGAGCTTATTTCTTGGGTGGCATTGAAAATTGGGTTGGGCAAATGTTTTGTTAGTGGGATGAATTTTAAAGGACCTGCCTAGTATGGGCCAACAGGCCTCCTGCAGTGTTCCTCCTTTCTTATGTTCTTATGTTCTTATGTTCGGTGAACAGTGACAGCTGGTGTAAGGAAACATGCCGAATATTTCCGCCCATGCCAGGGATCGAACCACGGACACTGAAGGCTTAGCTGTCTACCAGACGAGCCACGGGACATCCCTACTTTGTCTTTCTGCAAAAAGAAACTAATATAAAACACTAAATTACAATAATTAATGACATTAAACACTGAAAAAAAACAATTTAATAAGGATGATAATTCAGCAAGGTACATATATGTATAGTATAAAAACCAGATTATATATATCGTGTCGAATAGGTAAAATTGGTCAATTAGCAAGAACTCATTTAAAATTAATTCTAAAATTTTCTCTTATACGTTTATATGTTAATGTAAAAATAAATAATTTTGTACCAAAAGAACCTTAGAAAACTTACCTGACCTTATTATAACAAGCGTAATTTAATTATCCTAATCCAACTAAATATATTTTAGACAAGTTTACAATAATTTAATAATAAACAAACACAATGAAATATATATTTTTTCATTAGGTTCAAAATGATTTTTGCCAACTTATCACAAACACAAATTTTCCTTTTTCCTTATTCGGCAAGAAGAACGTTGCTATTTAAGCCAAATAGCAAGTTTTACCAATTTGACAAGACATATATTACTAAAAAAATCTTTATATATCTGTATTACTTTGTTTATCCAATGAAACAAGATGATTAACACTTCAAAATTATACAATGTTTAGTTATAAGTTTTTTCAGTATTGTGTTACCTTCCGTAGAGGTGTTTGTACACTAAATTATTTAGCGTAATATAAAACCAAAAGTTTTTGTACCTAAGATAACCCACCATGAACTGCTGGTTTAAAAACCAAAAGTTTTTGTACCTAAGATAACCCACCATGAACTGCTGGTTTAAAAACCAAAAGTTTTTGTGCCTAAGATAACCCACCATGAACTGCTGGTTTAAAAACCAAAAGTTTTTGTACCTAAGATAACCCACCATGAACTGCTGGTTTAAAAACCAAAAGTTTTTGTACCTAAGATAACCCACCATGAACTGCTGGTTTAAAAACCAAAAGTTTTTGTACCTAAGATAACCCACCATGAACTGCTGGTTTAAAAACCAAAAGTTTTTGTACCTAAGATAACCCACCATGAACTGCTGGCTTAAAAACCAAAAGTTTTTGTACCTAAGATAACCCACCATGAACTGCTGGCTTAAAAACCAAAAGTTTTTGTACCTAAGATAACCCACCATGAACTGCTGGTTTAAAAACCAAAAGTTTTTGTACCTAAGATAACCCACCATGAACTGCTGGCTTAAAAACCAAAAGTTTTTGTACCTAAGATAACCCACCATGAACTGCTGGCTTAAAAACCAAAAGTATTTGTACCTAAGATAACCCACCATGAACTGCTGGTTTAAAAACCAAAAGTTTTTGTACCTAAGATAACCCACCATGAACTGCTGGTTTAAAAACCAAATGTTTTTGTACCTAAGATAACCCACCATGAACTGCTGGCTTAAAAACCAAAAGTTTTTGTACCTAAGATAACCCACCATGAACTGCTGGTTTAAAAACCAAAAGTTTTTGTACCTAAGATAACCCACCATGAACTGCTGGTTTAAAAACCAAAAGTTTTTGTACCTAAGATAACCCACCATGAACTGCTGGTTTAAAAACCAAAAGTTTTTGTACCTAAGATAACCCACCATGAACTGCTGGCTTAAAAACCAAAAGTTTTTGTACCTAAGATAACCCACCATGAACTGCTGGTTTAATTTCCATTGGAGACCCTTAATCTTCTCCTCCAAGATGACCCCCATAACAGTCGACTGACACTCAGGTACCTACTTGCTGCTAGGTAAACACAGGCAGCGGAAATATTCCCAACGTTTGAACCGTGCACTGGAGCGATCCCTGGGCCCTTATTGAGAGAGCTCAGAATGCTATCAACCAAGCCACCAGACTCCTCTTGCAAATGTAGTTACAGTCATGTGGTCAACAAGAACAGTCATTTAAAAAATGCCTCTGTATGTCAGTCATCAAATGCACAATCTACAAATGTACCGAGTTTCATGTTTTTTAATTAAATCACAGGTTTATCGCACATCACCTGTAATAACTAACACCGTACCAGCACCCGTGTACTTCATCACCTTCGTAAATCACAACTTTCTTTCATCTCCAAGTGAATAAACAGTTTAGAAAATTAATATGCTGCACCTTTGTCAAGATTTATGGGTTGAACACATCTACTCCAGGTTGAGGGACTGATTGCCACAAACTCCTCGTCTTCCACCTTTTCTCTGCATTTGACTGAAGAAGCCACTATGTCGCGAAACGTTTCAAGAATAAAGATACCCAAATGTAGCATAGGTGTCTTATTCATCACTATCATACACCACCACTAATATGCATCACCCTAGTTCATCACCACCCTAGTTCATCACCACCCTAGTTCATCACCACTCTAGTTCATCACCACCCTAGTTCATCACCACTCTAGTTCATCACCACCCTAGTTCATCACCACCCTAGTTCATCACCACCCTAGTTCATCACCACCCTAGTTCATCACTACCCTAGTTCATCACCACCCTAGTTCATCACCACCCTAGTTCATCACCACCCTAGTTCATCACCACTCTAGTTCATCACCACCCTAGTTCATCACCACCCTAGTTCATCACCACCCTAGTTCATCACCACCCTAGTTCATCACCACCCTAGTTCATCACCACCCTAGTTCACCACCACCCTAGTTCATCACCACCCTAGTTCACCACCACCCTAGTTCATCACCACCCTAGTTGATCACCACCCTAGTTGATCACCACCCTAGTTGATCACCACCCTAGTTCATCACCACCCTAGTTCATCACCACCCTAGTTCATCACCACCCTAGTTCACCACCACCCTAGTTCATCACCACCCTAGTTCATCACCACCCTAGTTCATCACCACCCTAGTTCATCACCACCCTAGTTCACCACCACCCTAGTTCATCACCACCCTAGTTCATCACCACCCTAGTTCATCACCACCCTAGTTCATCACCACCCTAGTTCACCACCACCCTAGTTCATCACCACCCTAGTTCATCACCACTCTAGTTCACCACCACCCTAGTTCACCACCACCCTAGTTCATCACCACCCTAGTTCACCACCACCCTAGTTCATCACCACCCTAGTTCATCACCACCCTAGTTCATCACCACCCTAGTTCATCACCACCCTAGTTCATCACCACCCTAGTTCACCACCACCCTAGTTCATCACCACCCTAGTTCATCACCACCCTAGTTCATCACCACCCTAGTTCACCACCACCCTAGTTCATCACCACCCTAGTTCACCACCACCCTAGTTCATCACCACCCTAGTTCATCACCACCCTAGTTCACCACCACCCTAGTTCACCACCCTAGTTCATCACCGTCCTAGTACATTTAATAACGATCATCCTCGTTAACCAGGTGGAGACGGTGGGAGACAAGTACATGGCAGTGAGTGGTCTACCAGAGACATGTGACCACCATGCTAGATGTATCGCAAACCTGGCACTCGACATGATGGACAAGGCTGCAGGGGTCATCGTCGATGGCCAGCCTCTGGTGAGTGGTTGGAACTAACTTTTTGGCAAATTGGATACATGACCAGTATGGTGATACCCTACTTAGTTTACCAGTTGTAGAGTGGGAACAAAAGCTAGCTGTGATTCCTTTTCGCATTCCATCTCACAATATGGTTTATATATATTAGGAAAAATTACTACCAATATGTGTTGATACCCTATTAAATTTACTAGTTATTCTGTGGGAACAAAAGCTAGCTATGTTTCCCTTTGGTATTCCATCACACTGTATGGTTTACGTTTGTAAGGAAACATTGCTACCAAAATTAACTTTGTTTCTTTTGCATCTGTAAAACACGAGGATTTCTTTCTGAAGGTCGAGGCCACTTTGACCTCTCAGGGTTCAACCAAGACCTGGAAAAATTACCCACACAGTCGTAGCCTCTAACTTCATAATTAAATACACTGGGAGTCCTAATATTATTTTCAGAATGACGAAATGTAAATATCCTAGGGATGTGGACTGAATATTGTAAGTTATATAACCGAGTATATAATTTCAGGTAATAATTTGGGCTCTACTCTACCCTATCTCTTCCTAAATATGGCGGTGCTCACTTTCTATTAGTAATTGTATTACCATGTAATGTTGTCGCTATCAAGAGGACTCTTCCTCAGACTGCAATTGGTGAGCTAACCATAATTTTTAAAGGGTTGATTGATAAGCCAGCGAAAGGCCTTGGTCTGATGATCAAAAGTTGGTCTTTATATGATTAATACCAGTATCAGGAAACACCTCCAGTTTCCTAGCAAATTTTGTGTACCCTAACCTACTTCACAGATACCAGGTGTTCATATTGTGGCTACAACACTTTGGAAATCAAGGACACCAATGGAAATAAGTTACTTAGACCTTTTTTGATGCTATCCTAGGTAATTTATACTATGATGATTGTACTTGTGTGTACCTCTGCCTAAATAACCCTATTTATTCACTTGCACATGGGAGGTGAGAGAAGCTGTTGTCATGGGTTATTTAACAGCCTTCCAACCCCTTCAACGTTTCTTTATTGTCTGCCTCCTGCAGACACCCTCTCTGCTGTTACGCAGGAGAAGCATGATAATTTAATTATAGTTTTTTTATGAAATCTCAATGCTTAATCTATTTAATTGTTACAATCCTTTTGCTATTAAATTTAATTAAATTTAATTCTGTATATTACAAAGTTATTTTTTTTAATGTAATACTTATATTACATAAGGCTTACAAGACACACTGATGATACAGAGATGGAGAATACAGTACATGCGGTTTTAGAGATACATTACAAGCATGTATTGCTACATGTTTAACAAAATTTATATTACAATATTCTCTTCCAGTTCTGAGCTATTGCGTACCCAGGATACAACAAGCATTACACCTCTGAACTGCAGCGCTCAGCCACTGGAACAGAAAATTTGATTCCTTGGCATGCTTAGTTGCTCTGATGACTTTTCCTAGCTCCTTGAGGAACTGGGGGGTGGTCTTCCCCATGAACAGTCTCTATGAGCCTTTGAGAGCATATAATAATAATGGGCAAGTTCTGGGACTCCTGAAACTGACAGCTGCCCCTCCTTCCTCCCTGATGTATTGGAGATAAGTGTTAGCCAATGTGGATGCACATACGTATTCCTATATCACCTGCTTGCTGTCTATCCAGGCTTGCAAGGTAATTCCATCTTGAACCTTTTTTGCTATTAGATCTGCGTAGTAGGGGGTAGCTCTCTTATTGCTGGGGATTCGACTGTTGCAAGGCTCCTCTTGATGCTATTAACCTTGCCATACATTGCAATCTGTCCCTCATATCTTCGACAAACGAAACTATGGTACGTGAATCGGTTAGTCGATTCACTGCCACAGATACACGTGTTTGAAGAGGATAGGTGCAGCAATGCTAAAGTCAACACTAATACGGATGGTCTGTGGATCGTGGCGTGTGCCAAGGAAGGAACTGGGGACAACCATCATTAAATTCCCCGCATGAGGAGTTCTTATTACAAGGAGGCGACCCCTGTCATTCATTGAGAAGCATTACTGAGGCTATATTCTCCACTAGTGGGCCATCCCAATGTTACTGTTTGTAGCTGTTGGGGAAGTAGATCTGGTTTTAGAGCCCGTTAGATTATCCCAGAGCCTGGCTCCATCCGTGAACGTTTGGTCACGAATCCCATCGTTGTTCCTAAGTTGTTCAGGAAGAATCTCCATTACAAGTTCACTTGACACCACACATGAAGACAGGAAAACAAGTAGTGAACTTTGTAATGCCTTACGGACACCGATACCTCCTAGGCTGAGTAGCAGCGAATATCAACCTCACTTACATTGAACTTTGTTTTTCACCGAAGTATTGACGACGTCATTAACAAGTGCAACCAATATAAATATTCATCAATATGGAAGTTTTGCCCCTAGATAAACAGAATGTAGAATGTCTTAGCCTCATTGTTTATGATTTCTGGTAAAAGTGTAAGAGTCGAAGAGTATATCTAGACTAAATTAACAGTTACGTGAAATTATAGCAGAAAAATGGCAGTACTTCCCACAACATACGTGGTATTCACATGGTAGCCTAAGCTGAGACTTCAGGGACGGGGTGAAAGGTCTAGGAGTGATAAAGGAAAAATTTAAAAATTATGGTAAAAAATGTTTTCTTACTGAAAAATAGTGCATAATTCTGGCAACATGTTGATGTAATCAAATTGTTTCCATCATATTTCTAAGTATGTTCTTCCAAAAATGTATTTTTTTTTTGTTCTTATTGTCTACAAAACGGCATGGTGGCAATTCATATTTTTTTTTTTGTTTTACTCCAAAAATTACGACTTTTATGATTGTTTCAATCTAAATACACTACATTACAACATCTCTGAGGACTCCATTCAAGTGCAGGGAGTGATAATAGCTCAGTCACCTGTGGGTTGTCAACATGTGTTGTGTGGTGCAACATACTGAAATATGGCGAGCCGTCACCGTAGAGTTTTACAGAAAACGTAATATATGTGTAACTTAGGAATAAGTTATTGACATTATTTTCCTTTTTTCGCGAAAAGTATTATTAGGAGTGTCATGATTTTTGTACGCGTTATTGAGTAATGATGGTTCTACTACCATGCACAGGGGATCTGCGATATTTTTTACCGCTGTGTTTTTATTGATTTTTTTTCTTCCAAAAAAAGTTCTTAGAAAAATGAACTTCAACATTTTTTTTTATACAATCTATTGACATTTTCACTCAAACGACGTTGGTACCAAAATTATCTATCCCTTATCTTTCATTTGATGTCAACTAGATCATTGTATGTCTTACCAATTTTGAAGATAAGGGAGAGTTTTGTTCCCTATAGAATAAAGCACTAATTATTTTTTTCTATCTTTTAAGGCAAAAAAATCACTACAAACACAGTGTGTAGGTTTCAAATGCTGCTTAAATCACATTAAAAATTTCATTGAAATTTGGAAAAAAAAATAATGATTCCGTTCACCCCCCCCCCCCCTTCAGTAGAACAATGAGGATATCCGTCATTGTCGTGGAGGCTCGGGAGGAGGAGGAAGAGTGGTGGAGATACAGAAAATGGTGGAAGGGAGGCTGTTAGAGACTGCGTAGAAAATGGTGGGAGGGGCGAACTACATGGAAGATGGTGGGAGGGGGAGGGACGAACTACATGGAAGATGGTGGGCGGGGAAGGGACTACATGTAAGATCGTGGGAAGGAGAGGGACTGCATGGAAGATGGTGGGAGGGGGAGGGACTGCATGGAAGATGGTGGGCGGGCGAGGGACTGCATGGAAGATGGTGGGGGGGGAGGGACTGCATGGAAGATGGTGGGAGGGGGAGGGACTGCATGGAAGATGGTGGGAGGGGGAGGGACTGCATGGAAGATGGTGGGAGGGGTAGGGACTGCATGAAAGATGGTGGGAGGGGTAGGGACTGCATGAAAGATGGTGGGAGGGAGAGGGACTGCATGGAAGATGGTGGGAGGGGGAGAGACTGCATGGAAGATGGTGGGAGGGGGAGAGACTGCATGGAAGATGGTGGGAGGGAGAGGGACTGCATTTAAGATGGTGGGAGGGGGAGGGACTGCATGGAAGATGGTGGGAGGGGGAGGGACTGCGTGGAAGATGGTGGGAGAGGGAGAGACTGCATGGAAGATGGTGGGAGTGGGAGAGACTGCATGGAAGATGGTGGGAGGGGAGGAACTGCATAGAAGATGGTGGGAGGGAGAGGGACTGCATGGAAGATGGTGGGAGGGGAGGAACTGCATGGAAGATGGTGGGAGGGAGATTGACTGCATGGAAGATGGTGGGAGGGGAGGAACTGCATGGAAGATGGTGGGAGGGGAGAAACTGCATGGAAGATGGTGGGAGGGGAGGAAATGCATGGAAGATGGTGGGTGGGGAGAAACTGCATGGAAGATGGTGGGAGGGGAGGAACTGCATGGAAGATGGTGGGAGGGGAGGAACTGCATGGAAGATGGTGAGAGGGGTGGAACTGCATGGAAGATGGTGGGAGGGGAGCAACTGCATGGAAGATGGTGGGAGGGGAGGAACTGCATGGAAGATGGTGGGAGGGGAGGAACTGCATGGAAGATGGTGGGAGGGGAGGAACTGCATGGAAGATGGTGGGAGTGGAGGAACTGCATGGAAGATGGTGGGAGGGGAGGAACTGCATGGAAGATGGTGGGAGGGGAGGAACTGCATGGAAGATGGTGGGAGGGGAGGAACTGCATGGAAGATGGTGGGAGGGGAGGAACTGCATGGAAGATGGTGGGAGGGGAGGAACTGCATGGAAGATGGTGGGAGGGGTGGAACTGCATGGAAGATGGTGGGAGGGGAGGAACTGCATGGAAGATGGTGGGAGGGGAGGAACTGCATGGAAGATGGTGGGAGGGGAGGAACTGCATGGAAGATGGTGGGAGGGGAGGAACTGCATGGAAGATGGTGGGAGGGGAGGAACTGCATGGAAGATGGTGGGAGGGGAGGAACTGCATGGAAGATGGTGGGAGGGGAGGAACTGCATGGAAGATGGTGGGAGGGGAGGAACTGCATGGAAGATGGTGGGAGGGGAGGAACTGCATGGAAGATGGTGGGAGGGGAGGAACTGCATGGAAGATGGTGGGAGGGGAGGAACTGCATGGAAGATGGTGGGAGGGGAGGAACTGCATGGAAGATGGTGGGAGGGGAGGAACTGCATGGAAGATGGTGGGAGGGGAGGAACTGCATGGAAGATGGTGGGAGGGGAGGAACTGCATGGAAGATGGTGGGAGGGGAGGAACTGCATGGAAGATGGTGGGAGGGGAGGAACTGCATGGAAGATGGTGGGAGGGGAGGAACTGCATGGAAGATGGTGGGAGGGGAGGAACTGCATGGAAGATGGTGGGAGGGGAGGAACTGCATGGAAGATGGTGGGAGGGGAGGAACTGCATGGAAGATGGTGGGAGGGGAGGAACTGCATGGAAGATGGTGGGAGGGGAGGAACTGCATGGAAGATGGTGGGAGGGGAGGAACTGCGTGGAAGATGGTGGGAGGGGAGGAACTGCATGGAAAATGGTGGGAGGGTAGGAACTGCATGGAAGATGGTGGGAGGGGAGGAACTGCATGGAAGATGGTGGGAGAGTAGGAACTGCATGGAAGATGGTGGGAGGGGAGGAACTGCATGGAAGATGGTGGGAGGGTAGGAACTGCATGGAAGATGGTGGGAGAGTAGGAACTGCATGGAAGATGGTGGGAGGGGAGGAACTGCATGGAAGATGGTGGGAGGGTAGGAACTGCATGGAAGATGGTGGGAGAGTAGGAACTGCATGGAAGATGGTGGGAGGGTAGGAACTGCATGGAAGATGGTGGGAGAGTAGGAACTGCATGGAAGATGGTGGGAGGGTAGGAACTGCATGGAAGATGGTGGGAGGGTAGGAACTGCATGGAAGATGGTGGGAGGGGAGGAACTGCATGGAAGATGGTGGGAGTGTAGGAACTGCATGGAAGATGGTGGGAGGGGAGGAACTGCATGGAAGATGGTGGGAGGGGAGGACCTGCATGGAAGATGCTGGGAGGGGAGGAACTGCATGGAAGATGGTGGGAGGGGAGGAACTGCATGGAAGATGGTGGGAGGGGAGGAACTGCATGGAAGATGGTGGGAGAGTAGGAACTGCATGGAAGATGGTGGGAGGGGAGGAACTGCATGGAAGATGGTGGGAGGGTAGGAACTGCATGGAAGATGGTGGGAGGGGAGTAACTGCATGGAAGATGGTGGGAGGGTAGGAACTGCATGGAAGATGGTGGGAGGGGAGGAACTGCATGGAAGATGGTGGGAGGGGAGGAACTGCATGGAAGATGGTGGGAGGGGAGGAACTGCATGGAAGATGGTGGGAGGGGAGGAACTGCATGGAAGATGGTGGGAGGGGAGGAACTGCATGGAAGATGGTGGGAGGGGAGGAACTGCATGGAAGATGGTGGGAGGGGAGGAACTGCATGGAAGATGGTGGGAGGGGAGGAACTGCATGGAAGATGGTGGGAGGGGAGGAACTGCGTGGAAGATGGTGGGAGGGGAGGAACTGCATGGAAGATGGTGGGAGGGGAGGAACTGCATGGAAGATGGTGGGACGGGAGGAACTGCATGGAAGATGGTGGGAGGGGAGGAACTGCATGGAAGATGGTGGGAGGGGAGGAACTGCATGGAAGATGGTGGGAGGGGAGGAACTGCATGGAAGATGGTGGGAGGGGAGGAACTGCATGGAAGATGGTGGGAGGGGAGGAACTGCATGGAAGATGGTGGGAGGGGAGGAACTGCATGGAAGATGGTGGGAGGGGAGGAACTGCATGGAAGATGGTGGGAGGGGAGGAACTGCATGGAAGATGGTGGGAGGGTAGGAACTGCATGGAAGATGGTGGGAGGGTAGGAACTGCATGGAAGATGGTGGGAGGGGAGGAACTGCATGGAAGATGGTGGGAGGGTAGGAACTGCATGGAAGATGGTGGGAGGGGAGGAACTGCATGGAAGATGGTGGGAGGGGAGGAACTGCATGGAAGATGGTGGGAGGGGAGGAACTGCATGGAAGATGGTGGGAGGGGAGGAACTGCATGGAAGATGGTGGGAGGGGAGGAACTGCATGGAAGATGGTGGGAGGGGAGGAACTGCATGGAAGATGGTGGGAGGGGAGGAACTGCATGGAAGATGGTGGGAGGGGAGGAACTGCATGGAAGATGGTGGGAGGGGAGGAACTGCATGGAAGATGGTGGGAGGGGAGGAACTGCATGGAAGATGGTGGGAGGGGAGGAACTGCATGGAAGATGGTGGGAGGGTAGGAACTGCGTGGAAGATGGTGGGAGGGGAGGAACTGCATGGAAGATGATGGGAGAGTAGGAACTGCATGGAAGATGGTGGGAGGGGAGGAACTGCATGGAAGATGGTGGGAGAGTAGGAACTGCATGGAAGATGGTGGGAGAGTAGGAACTGCATGGAAGATGGTGGGAGAGTAGGAACTGCATGGAAGATGGTGGGAGAGTAGGAACTGCATGGAAGATGGTGGGAGAGTAGGAACTGCATGGAAGATGGTGGGAGAGTAGGAACTGCATGGAAGATGGTGGGAGAGTAGGAACTGCATGGAAGATGGTGGGAGAGTAGGAACTGCATGGAAGATGGTGGGAGAGTAGGAACTGCATGGAAGATGGTGGGAGAGTAGGAACTGCATGGAAGATGGTGGGAGAGTAGGAACTGCATGGAAGATGGTGGGAGAGTAGGAACTGCATGGAAGATGGTGGGAGAGTAGGAACTGCATGGAAGATGGTGGGAGAGTAGGAACTGCATGGAAGATGGTGGGAGAGTAGGAACTGCATGGAAGATGGTGGGAGGGGAGGAACTGCATGGAAGATGGTGGGAGAGTAGGAACTGCATGGAAGATGGTGGGAGGGGAGGAACTGCATGGAAGATGGTGGGAGAGTAGGAACTGCATGGAAGATGGTGGGAGGGGAGGAACTGCATGGAAGATGGTGGGAGGGGAGGAACGGCATGGAAGATGGTGGGAGGGGAGGAACTGCATGGAAGATGGTGGGAGGGGAGGAACTGCATGGAAGATGGTGGGAGGGGAGGAACTGCATGGAAGATTTAAGTAATGAGAGCTTCTGGGGGCGTTAACTTCCAAATTATTTCCTTCAGTCTTTTACAATCCTATGATAAAAGTCATCAGATATTTAACACACGGTGGCCCGTGCCCGGGTGAGGTGTACGGGCTCGATTCCCGGGAAGGGTGACTTGTTTTCTTACACCGGTTGTCTATGTTCACCTATCAGCTAAAACGGGTACCTGGGTGTTAGTGGACTGGTGTGGGTCGCATCCTGGAACAAAACTGATCTAATTTGCGGGAAATGCTCAGCATAACAAGGGACTTTCTATATTGTAGTATGTCACTGATGTCAACTATGGTCTGTATACCTTGTACATGTACTGGTAGTAAGTAAGGATATTTTATTATACTCTTATCTATCAATCTTCGTCTATTCCACAAATAGGTCAGTAGGCCAGATATATATATTACAGTCCTCTGTGTTTATATAAGAAACTAAGACTGGAAGAACACTGTGGCAGGTCTACTGGCACATATAATTTTTTTATTTACAAGTATATATACAAGGTATACAGTCCTAGCTAACATCATCGACATACTACTGTATAGACAGCCCCTTGTTATGCTGAGCATTTCCACCAAGACGTGATCAACACCAGTCGACTAGCTCCCAGGTATCCATTTTACCGATGGGTGAACATAGACAACCGTTGTAAAGAAACACGCCCAATATTTCTACCCTGGCTGGTAATCGAACGCGGACCCTCGCCGTGTGAAGTGAGAACTTCAGCCGCCAGACTAAACCCAACTCCTCTCTTTAAGTAAGTAAGTTTATTCAGGTACACACAAATACATTTACATAGATTACCATACATAGCAGCATATGTGCAGAGAGCCTAAGATAACCCCAAAAAAAATTCTAATTAAAGCATTTTGATAAGCTTCTATATTTGTAAGTTTATATAGGCACAGGTACACCTAAGTACAATTATCAGTGACAAGGTGACTTGTTTCCATTCGATCGACACCATGCCTAACCTTTCTAGGGTAGGGTAGGTGCCTGAGCCCGAGCCTTTAGCTCATAAGACTGTCATTCCTATTTGCTCCCTTGTGGCGGGGATGGCAGACCAGAGAGGCCTAGCTTGTGGCTAGGCCTGGGGACAGTTGGTCCCAAAGATGAGGAGGTACTTGTGCCTCCTCCCATGGGAGACTTAGGTCTCAGACACTCCCTAAAGAGGGAGCCAAGGCCGGGCCACCACTTGGAAAAGGCCCGGGCCGGGAGAATACCGGCGAATCTTTAATAATAATAATAATAATAATAATAATAATAATAATAATAACAAGGCATCATTAATTTACAACTGCAACGTATTAGATTAATACTTTATTAACTATAATATTTACACCAAGTGAAGTTTATGGTTAGTGAGAGTGAAGCTTAAAGCTGTAGCAAGTGAAGCTTAAAGCAGTGTTCCCATTAACACATGTACGTAGAAAGCTTAAATCAACACCAAATTTACGTATAAACCTTAAATCGACACCATATTTACGAGGAAGGCTTAAACCGACACCATATTTACGAGCAAGGCTTAAATCGACACCATATTTACGTAGAAGACTTAAATCGACACCATATTTACGAGGAAGGCTTAAATCGACACCATATTTACATAGAAGGCTTAAATCGACACCATATTTACGAGGAAGGCTTAAATCGACACCATATTTACGTAGAAGACTTAAATCGACACCATATTTACGAGGAAGGCTTAAATCGACACCATATTTGCGAGGAAGGCTTAAATCGACACCATATTTACGTAGAAGGCTTAAATCGACACCATATTTACGAGGAAGGCTTAAATCGACACCATATTTGCGAGGAAGGCTTAAATCGACACCATATTTACGTAGAAGGCTTAAATCGACACCATATTTACGTAGAAGGCTTAAATCGACACCATATTTACGTAGAAGGCTTAAATCGACACCATATTTACGTAGAAGGCTTAAATCGACACCATATTTACGTAGAAGCTTAAATCGACACCATATTTACGTAGAAGCTTAAATCGACACCATATTTACATAGAAGGCTTAAATCGACACCATATTTACGTAGAAGCTTAAATCGACACCATATTTACATAGAAGGCTTAAATCGACACCATATTTACGTAGAAGGCTTAAATCGACACCATATTTACGTAGAAGGCTTAAATCGACACCATATTTACGTAGAAGGCTTAAATCGACACCATATTTACGTAGAAGGCTTAAATCGACACCATATTTACGTAGAAGCTTAAATCGACACCATATTTACGTAGAAGCTTAAATCGACACCATATTTACATAGAAGGCTTAAATCGACACCATATTTACGTAGAAGGCTTAAATCGACACCATATTTACGTAGAAGCTTAAATCGACACCATATTTACGTAGAAGCTTAAATCGACACCATATTTACATAGAAGGCTTAAATCGACACCATATTTACGTAGAAGGCTTAAATCGACACCATATTTACGTAGAAGCTTAAATCGACACCATATTTACGTAGAAGCTTAAATCGACACCATATTTACATAGAAGGCTTAAATCGACACCATATTTACGTAGAAGCTTAAATCGACACCATATTTACGTAGAAGGCTTAAATCGACACCATATTTACATAGAAGGCTTAAATCGACACCATATTTACGAGGAAGGCTCAAATCGACACCATATTTACGTAGAAGCTTAAATCGACACCATATTTACGTAGAAGCTTAAATCGACACCATATTTACGTAGAAGCCTTAAATCGACACCATATTTACGAAGAAAGCTTATATCGACACCATATTTACATAGAAGGCTTAAATCGACACCATATTTACGTAGAAGCTTAAATCGACACTATATTTACGAAGAAAGCTTATATCGACACCATATTTACGAAGAAAGCTTAAATCGACACTATATTTACGAAGAAAGCTTATATCGACACCATATTTACGAAGAAAGCTTATATCGACACCATATTTACGAAAAAAGCTTATATCGACACCATATTTACGAAGAAAGCTTATATCGACACCATATTTACGAAAAAAGCTTATATCGACACCATATTTACGAAGAAAGCTTATATCGACACCATATTTACGAAGAATGCTTAAATCGACACCATATTTACGAAAAAAGCTTATATCGACACCATATTTACGAAAAAAGCTTATATCGACACCATATTTACGAAGAAAGCTTATATCGACACCATATTTACGAAAAAAGCTTATATCGACACCATATTTACGAAAAAAGCTTATATCGACACCATATTTACGAAAAAAGCTTATATCGACACCATATTTACGAAAAAAGCTTATATCGACACCATATTTACGAAGAAAGCTTATATCGACACCATATTTACGAAAAAAGCTTATATCGACACCATATTTACGAAAAAAGCTTATATCGACACCATATTTACGAAAAAAGCTTATATCGACACCATATTTACGAAGAAAGCTTATATCGACACCATATTTACGAAAAAAGCTTATATCGACACCATATTTACGAAAAAAGCTTATATCGACACCATATTTACGAAAAAAGCTTATATCGACACCATATTTACGAAGAAAGCTTATATCGACACCATATTTACGAAGAAAGCTTATATCGACACCATATTTACGAAGAAAGCTTATATCGACACCATATTTACGTAGAAACCTTAAATCGATAACATATACTCATAACCTTAATCAAAACCAAAATACACTGCCTTCCGGATTGTGCGTCAGGTATACACTTCCTCTACTTCACAATGGATGACCCCTGGCTGTCTTCAAGAGGAAGCCGGACAAGCAAATAGTCAGTGCCCAACCAGCTGGGCTGTGTATCGTGCGTCGGTTTGCGTGCGGCCAGCAGTAACAGCCTGGTTGATCAGGCCCTGATCCCCCGCGAGGCCTGGTTATGGACCAGTTCGCGGGGACGTTAACTTCCTGAACACCCTCCAGGTATACCTACGCTCAAAACACAAACTCACCTCTCATACATGAATAACAAAAAGGCACAATACCGTGACTGGAACGATACACAAATAACCCGCACATAAAAGAGAGAAACTTACGACGACGTTTCGGTCCGACTTGGACCATTGACAAAGTCACACTAACAGAGGTGGAGCAGGACGGCATTGTAAAATGCTCCAAACTTCAGAACACCCGTGACGTAACCTGAATCCTCATTTTTTCTTTCTTTTTCTTCTTCCTCTTCCCCTTTCCTCTTTCCTTTTCTCCTCTGGGTTGTCTTTCTCTCTCCTGTCTCGTGTTTCTGTTCCTTCTTCATTTATTTTATTTCACCACTTCCCCTTTCACGCACCTCTGTGCGCTTGCTCTCCCTCTGTGGGCATCTAGCTCTCTTGCAGTGCTCCCCTTCCTTTGTTTTTTTTTTTGACTGGCTCGTCATCCTTATTTCCCACTTCTACCACTACCACTACTACTACTACCTCTTCTTCTTCTACTACTACTACAACTACTGATGAAATTAAGACACATGTGCGGCGTCTGGTTGTCTTTGTTGTGGACGTTTCGCCATCCAGCCAGCCACTGGATGGCGAAACGTCTACGATGGGGATGCCCGGGTGTTGTGCATGTGTCTTAATTTCATCTTGTCGGTATTATATACAATTCTTGTACTACTACTACTACTACTACTACTACTACTACTACTACTACTACTACTACTACTACTACCTCCACCTCTTCCTGCCTATATATAGCCGTCCTGCTCCACCTCTGTTAGTGTGACTTTGTCAATGGTCCAAGTCGGACCGAAACGTCGTCGTAAGCTTCTCTCTTTTATGTGCGGGTTATTTGTGTATCACCTCTCATACACTCGAGCATACACGTACACTCGCACTCAACACAATCCTTCACTCATCCTACAACTATAATACACTCGTATCACATACAATCAACATACACTTTATTAAAAAAATTTAATAGAAGTCTGCTACACCTCTTAGGAAACTTAATGGCGTATGAAAAATAAGCCTTTCTAAGTCTTTTGTTGCTTCTTCCACAGCAAATCACAATTGGAATCCATTCCGGGGAAGTGGTGACTGGAGTGATAGGTCAGAGGATGCCCAGGTATTGTCTCTTCGGTAACACCGTCAACATCACCTCCAGGACCGAGACTACTGGTGAAAAGGGTCGCATCAATGTTTCTGAGGATGCTTACAGGTTAGTGTGTTTAATTTACGTTAGGCGCTAAGGCTATGTGGGTTATTCAGGGCAAGCTGTGATGGAGGCTTGATCCTCCGTCCACTGAGTGCAAGACCTGTGCTTCCTATTTGTACTCGCCTAGATGTACAAGTTAGCGAGTCATATACGATACACATGCACGCGCGCACGACAACAGACAGGAGGGTTAGGGGTGACATAACATACAAAATATTACGAGGAATAGATAAGGTGGACAGAGACTGGATGTTCCAGATATGGGACACAGAAACAAGGGGTCACAACTAGAAACTGAAGACTCAGATGAGTCAAAGGGATGTTAGGAAGTATTTCTTCAGTCACAGTTGTCAGGAAGCTGAACAGTCTAGAAAGTGAGGTAGTGGAGGCAGGAACAATACATAGCTTTAAGATGAGGCATGATAAAGCTCGTGGAGCAGGGAGAGAGGACCTAGTAGCGATCAGTGAAGAGGCAGAGCCAGGAGCCGAGTTTCGACCCCTGCAACCACAAATAGGTGAGTACACACAAAGGATCATGCAGAAGAAACCAGGGTTAAGGGACTCGGAAAAGTACCATCGAGTGTTAGTTAACTGCAATAAAACTAGAAAAAAATGGTAGCAACTGAGAGTGCACAATGACGCCATAGGCAGGAACGAGAGACAGCATGTATCGGCAAGCATGAAGCTCATCCTCGAGGGAATCACCAAGCCTGACCACCCACAGAACCTCCTCAGCCCCTAGCCCCTCCTCCAACCCATACAAAATAACCCAAAACACCAAAACAAACTACACTGCACACCCACAGTTTCCACTACCCCTACCACAAATACTGTCCTTATAGCAACCTCACAAAATCCCGCTGTGCCTTCCATACCTCCAACCCACACCAACCCCTTCCACCCCATGACCCATGAACAAAGGCCAGGGATCCAGAAACCAACAAACCGGAATACAGTATTGGAAAAGAAGCTGAAGGTATGGTACTCCGACGCAGAGAGAATAACACGAGTGAGGAGTGGCATGAACGAATCATGGAGGCATCACTAGACATCATAGCACTCACTGAAACAAAGCTCAGATATGATAACAGAGGCGATCTTCCCGACTGGCTATCAGATCTTAACGTAAGACAGGGAAAACAAGGGTGGGGGCGGTTGACCAGAAACTCATCAGAAACCATCGGAGTTTTGAGATGGGAGGAATGGACAGATGGTTAGATGACTACATAATAAGAACACTTCTAATCAGGGGTCTCATGATGGCTATATTAGTGATGCACAACCAGCTGCTTAAAAGACCAAGACAGGAGTATGAGAGCAACAAAATAATGGTGGATGCACTAGCTGAGGTGGCCAGGTCCCACGTGGGGAGGGCAAAGCTACTGTTCATGGGAGACTTTGACCACAAGGAGAGTGACTGTGAAAACCTGGAGCCACATAGTGGACCAGAAATGTGTAGAACTAAGTTGCTGGTGGTATTGTTAGGGACACAACCACAGAGAGGAGTGGATGAACCAGCGAGGCTAGACTTTGTATTCACCTTTGGCAGTTCTAATATAAAATATATTACAGCGACAGATCCCATGGCGCCAATGATCACATTGGCACAATTTATAAAGATGCGACGGAAAGAACAGACAACGAGGATAGAGTGGCCTGAGTGTGACAGATTCGCTCATTTGCTCAGATGATGTAACTTAAAATTTTGGCAGTAAAGATTGAAAACCAAACCCATGTAAGCGTGGTTGTATACAAGCCACCAGAGACAACTTCCCAACAATTCAAAGAACGGCTTTTGAAAACAGACCACTGTCTGTTAAGTCTTCCAGCCCCAGCCCCAAATATCTTGTTGTTGGGAATGTTGGAGGAATGTGACAAATAATGTTTAAGCAGAGATAACCTCAGAAGGCAGCTCAGATGAAAATTCATACACACGAGCCATTAAATCTTTGCAACAAATTCACCTTAAGCCAGCAAATAGTGGAGCCAACAAGACTGGAAAATATATTATCTTTTCACCAATAAAGGCTATTTAGTACAAAATAGAATTTACAGAGATGACAGCAAAGAAATGAGATACTGTAGTCCCAATATGACTCAGAGCTTAGTGAGCCGTTAATCAGACTTAAAGAATTTAAATTTCTTTTTTATGGCAGAGACTTCAAATTTGGTTAATTCAAGAATTTCTGATATAATCCTAACGCCATTTGACTGAAAAAGCTATAAATGACAAGACCATGCACTCTGCCCCAGTGCCTTAAATATGCTATGAAGAGGGAGCATAAACACGGGGGGGAGGGGGGTCATTACTTCACAAAGGCGGCAATAAGGCAATTGCAAATAATTACAGACAGAAGCAAGATCACCAACTAATTGGACACCCAGCAGTTGCACAACCCAGGGCAACATAGGTTTAAAGTAAGTCGCTCCTGTCTGCCACAGCTACTGGACCGCTGTGACATGGTCTTGGATGCAATGCAGGTAGTATAGACAGACTCCGAAAGCCTTCGACAAATGAGATCTTGGTGCAGCAGCTCGCAAAATGCGTGATAAATGAATAAGAAGAAACTAGGTATGTGAATCAATAACTTACTAACAGAGCACAAAGTGTAGTAGTAAACCGTAAAGTCAGAGGTTACTATAGTGAAAAGCTCTGTTCCACAAGGGACAGCACTCTCTCCAATCCTTTTCCTCATTCTTATATCTAACAGACAGATGCAAGCCACAGCACCATATCCTCCTTTGCTGACGATACCAGAATTTGCATAACAGTGTCATCCACAGAGGACACTGCAAATCTCCAAGCAGACTTTAACCAAGTCTTTAAATGGGCTTCGGAAAACAATACGAAATTCAATGAGGTCAACTTTTAATTCCTCCACTATGGAAAACTCGAGGAAATAAAAACTGAATTGGAATGTGAAACAAAGTACAGCCATACAGTAGAGCAAAAAACTAACGTGGGAGTGAAAATGTCAGGGAATTTCACTTTCAAAGATCGCAGCAATGTGTCTGCCACATCTGATAGGAAAATGATAGGATGGATAACGAGAACCATCAAAACTAGGGATGTCAAGCCAATGATGATTCTCTTCAAAATGCTTGTTCTCTCTTTACTCTGGAACATTGCTATACACCAACGGCCCCTTTTAAAGCAGGCGAAATTGCAGACCTGGAGGAATATACAGAGAACTTTCACTGCACGTATAAGTACAACAAAAACCCTCAATTACTTGGAACAGTTAAGGTCCCTTGACATGTACTCCTTGGCATGCAGGAGAGAGACGTCATATTATACACGTGGAAAATCCTAGAGGAACCAGTCAAAAATTTCCACACGAAAATCACTACCTATGGAAGCAAAAGACATCCCCTCTTCCCACAAGGAAAAGCTGGGGTGCCATTAGTACACTATGAGACAACACAATAAGTGTCAGGGGCACGGTCATGGACCGGGCCGCTGGGGGTGTTGACCCCCGACACATCCTCCGGGTATACTCCAGGTATGGTCCAGATTTAACACTAGAGCGAAATAACACAAAGGAAGGAAGAAGCCAAATTTCAAAAGAGGGCATTACACAGGCATGATGCAAGCAGGTTATCTCTTGTAGTTGTTTCCACAAACTGTTTTAAAACGCGGGTTTGTACCGCTTCCGCAAAGTTGTTAGATTAAGCTTCCTGTAATTTTGCTCCAATTAATTTGGATAAAATTAAAATCGCCCCTGTAAAATTGCATTTTCCTATCTAGATGCCATTGTAGCTTCATGCCATACTTGAGGTCTCTACTGTACCCGAGAGGTCTGTAGATCAAACCTAAGATTAACTTTTCACGCCCTTCGAGTAACTGCAGCCAGAAAGATTCTATGTCCGTCTATTCCACCTTCAAGTCATTCCTGACGGAAGAGTTCAAATTTGCACTTACATAGCAACTCCATCACCTTTCCTATTGACTATATCAGTGTGATCAAATTTATACTACTGTAAGTGTCATTCTTTAGCCTACTTTAACCTAGCCAAGCTAACAAGTCTTTATCTCCTTCCTCAGGTATCTACAGGAGCCAAAAAATTATGACCCATGTTTCACCTTCACTTATCGCGGCCCTGTACCCATGAAGGGAAGGAAAGAGCCCATGCAGGTGTGGTTTCTTAACAGAAAAAAAACCACTTGAATATTTCTCGCTACTCCATTACCGTGAAAACGCAAGAAAGAGAAACACTTCTTAAGAGTTAAATGGAACAAGACTTTAGATATAACAAGTGGTTCTTTTGGGTGAAGTTAATATTAAAGATATAAATTATTTAAGCAGGTGCAGCTGTAGTGAGAATAATTTGCATGGCAACTCCGCCTTCATTTGACTTATATGGACGTTTTTCTGCCTCAGAATTAGTAATTTTTTTTTTTTTTTTTTTTTTTTTTTTTTTTTTTTTTTTTTTTTTTTTTTTTTTTTTTTTTTTTTTTTTTTTTTTTTTTTTTTTTTTTTTATTCGCCGGTATTCTCCCGGCCCGGGTCTTTTCCAAGTAGTGGTGACCCGGCCTATCAATAACTTCCTGGTCACAACAAAAATAATATATTTTAAGAAATGCATAAAGTATAGATGTGAAAAACCCATTGTGTGGACAGCATTTTGGGTTTACTTAATCTAATTAAAATTGAACTTTAAAAATATATATAGGTGTGAAGTTGGTTTAGCTTACGAGTTTAGTACAAACTCGTAAGCTAAACCAGGTTCATACCCATGGTAAAACGAACTCGACGATTTCTTAAGTCATACCATGTATTAAGGAAAGATCGTAGACTCCATCTTACGTAACAGAAAATGCGATAGTAATTATGGACAGGGTAGACTATAGTGGTAAAATAAAGATGTTATTGGAAGACGAGGGATCTTACTTGCCTCCTAAGGTCCACCAAGAGTATACAAGATATTCCAACACAAATCCGACGGTACTTTACTGGTTATGAGGCAACCCGAGGGACTCTGGACGCTGGACGCTGGACGCTGGCCGCCAATAAAAAGTAGGGGCGCCATTGGTACACTAAGAGAAAACACCATAAGTGTCCGGGGCCCAAGACTGTTCAACAGCCTCCCATCAAGCATTAGGGGAATTGCCAATAAACCCCTGGCTGCCTTCAAGAGAGAGCTGGACAGATACCTAAAGTCAGTGCCGGATCAGCCGGGCTGTGGCTCGTACGTCGGACTGCGTGCGGCCAGCAGTAACAGCCTAGTTGATCAGGCCCTGATCCATCGGGAGGCCTGGTCGTGGACCGGGCCGCGGGGGCACTGATCCCCGGAATAACCTCCAGGTAACCTCCAGGTAACCCCCCATGGACACCCACAGTTTCACCCTCTATCTGTGCTCCAGTTCATCATTGCATCAAGATTACCATTCTTGCTGCTCCACCACCACCTTCCTTACCTGGAGTGGGTTTACTCCAGGTAAGGATAGTGGTGGTGGAGCAGCAAGAATGGTAGTCTTGATGCGAGGAACTTGAGCACAGATGGGGACGATGAAACTCTGGGTGTCCTTCATGGTGGTGGAGATGGGAGGGCCCAGCATTCAACGTCCCTCGGGTTACCTCGTATCTCCATCTCCTTCTCCCTGCCTACTCCCCCCGTTGCGAGCCATCCCTGCTCCAATTCCTTGGATTAAAAACAACCTACCCCACCCCCTACCAACCCCGCTCTAATTCTTAGGATCGAAAATCTTATGTCATCCCCCTAACCCCTACTACTCCTCACCCCATCTTTGCTCCAAATCGTTGGAACATAATCACCAATTCTACCTGGAGAGGATTTCGGGGGTCAACGCCCCCTCGGCCCGGTCTGTGACCAGGCCTCAAAGTTCTTGGATCAAGACCCCTCCTCCATTTTTTCGGATCAACCTACTCCACTTTCAGCCTCCCCTACTCCTCGGATCAAGAGCTCCTGGCTCCATATTCTCGGGTCAAGAACTCCAATATACCACTCCCACGCCACATTTACACACCCAGCCTCACTCTCAACACTAACCACAACCCTCACCCAAGACCATCCCAGTTCCAGTTCCTCGGATCATGCTCCATTTTCCTCCCACCCAAGACCATCCCAGTTCCAGTTCCTCGGATCATGCTCCATTTTCCTCCCACCCAAGACCATCCCAGTTCCAGTTCCTCGGATCATGCTCCATTTTCCTCCCACCCAAGACCATCCCAGTTCCAATTCCTCGGATCGTGCTCCATTTTCCTCCCACCCAAGACCATCCCAGTTCCAGTTCCTCGGATCATGCTCCATTTTCCTCCCACCCAAGACCATCCCAGTTCCAGTTCCTCGGATCATGCTCCATTTTCCTCCCACCCAAGACCATCCCAGTTCCAATTCCTCGGATCGTGCTCCATTTTCCTCCCACCCACGACCATCCCTGTTTCAAGTCCTTGGATCAAGACCAGGGTGCACTACCCAGACTAGCCACAATCCCTCCCAGTTTCATCCACCATCCACACCCATCCACTTTCTCCACTCCAGAGGTCAGCCAGCATGATGCGTTACCTCAAAGGCTTGTGCTTTTCACCCTAAATGGTCATATGTCCTTTTCACCATAAATGGTCACAGAATTAACTTTTAAGAGATTGTATTCCCCCATTTCCAAAGTTTTATTTATACTTTTTATAACAGTTTTAATTCTGAGAAAGGAACGAATATCGTAATTCTTAAGGGACAGAGTAAACAGGGCCGACGAACAAATAATGGACTTCTACTAACGTCCGTTACTATCCTGTATGTAGAAGGATCGTGAAGGTCATGAGAGCGGAGAACAGAATGGAGGTAATTGGCATCACGGAGATCGTTCAAGGATGGAACATTCGCCTCTGCATATAGGCTCTCGAAAGGTGAGGAGCAAAAAGCTCCTAGATCAAGTTTAGAATGAACTGCGGGAGTGGGTCGCAGAATATATCCGGTCGCCAGTCTACTTTCGATAAAATTAGGGCTGAATCCAGTCGAAGGAGAGATCGACGATACCCCCCTCCCCCCTTCCTTTCCCCATGAAAGAATAGCGAAGATTTTAAGGAGGTTCAGCTGGCTATGGCAAGTTACTTTCAGAGAGGTAATATGAGGTTATCATAGACAAAGTAATGACCAAATATTAGATGGGAGAACCATAGCCAGATCATTTATATCAAATTGATGAAGAGTAGCTAAGAACATCCCTGAGGGACACCTTCAGCTTGAACAAAGTCTGGGGAAAGTAAATTATTAATCGGAAGACGGAAATGTCTCTCAGATAAGAAGTTAAAAAGGGCAAGTGGTAGATTGCGTCAGAGGCCTAAGAAATTATCTTGGGCAGAAATTTTTTTATCTCCAAGTATTGTCATATGCTTTTCAAAGATAAAAAATGCAATAACAAAATGGTCACTTACCAAAACCAAACTGACTAGTGGAGACACTATTGTGCTTGTCAAAATACCCCATCATATTGCTATTTACTATGCGTTCCATCAGCTTGCAAACTGCACTGGTAAGTGCAATGAGGTATCATAGCCCGTAGTGCCTGGTTTACGAAAAGGCAGAACGGATGTTTTCCACAGCTGAAGAAGGACCCCTTGCGACCAGGTAAGATTAAAACGATATAAGATGACTGCGAAGGTTGACGGATGTAAATACTAAAGTATACAAATAAGAATGCGGTCGGGCCCACCTGCCGACGATAGGCAAGTGGAAAGTGTTGCCTAATTCTAGATGCGTCAAAGTCATACAAGAAAAAAGAAGTAAAGGCTGCGTCTCTTTGGCAGACTTGGAGGAAAGAAACAAGGGGCATAGATGGAGCCCCTGAGAGATGCAGACAAGATGATTACCATTTTCGGTAGCAACGTCAAGAGGGTTTGCTATAGCGATACCGTCAACCTAAGAACTGGAGACGGGTCAGGAGAGTATTTGCCATTCAGTTTCCGTACTTTTTTCCAGACTGCAATCAGCGTAAGCCGAAGTGACGGTAGAAACAATCTCGCCAGCAAGTGCATTTACCTTCACGGATGATACGGTGGGCGACCGCACTAGTCTGTATAAAATCAAGGAGTCGCTCTGTGGTTCTATTGTACCGATATCTGCCCCCACGAGCGCGTTTCACGAGCACAAGCAGGAGACCACCAAGGCACGTATTTCTGAGAATGCCTGCCCGAGGTTTGGGGTATAGAAGGTGAAGCTGTGGTTAAAACCGAGGTCGAGAAGAGGTGTAACACCTCATCAATGGAGGACGAAGAAGGATTCTCACTAAAAGCAGTTTGACGCGAATAAAGGTCCCAGTTCGTTAGGTCAAATTGACAACGTGGGCTGCGAAGAGGTGGCGAGTACGAATGAGAGGTAAGGATGATTGGAAGATGATCGCTGTCATGCAAGTCCAGGAGGACAGACCAGGTGAAGTCTAGTGCAGTTGAGGAAGAGCAGACCGAGAGATCGATGCAAGACGCTGTCATGCAAGTCCAGGAGGACAGACCAGGTGAAGTCTAGTGCAGTTGAGGAAGAGCAGACCGAGAGATCGATGCAAGACGCTGTCATGCAAGTCCAGGAGGACAGACCAGGTGAAGTCTAGTGCAGTTGAGGAAGAGCAGACCGAGAGATCGATGCAAGACGCTGTCATGCAAGTCCAGGAGGACAGACCAGGTAAAGTCTAGTGCAGTTGAGGAAGAGCAGACCGAGAGATCGATGCAAGACGCTGTCATGCAAGTCCAGGAGGACAGACCAGGTGAAGTCTAGTGCAGTTGAGGAAGAGCAGACCGAGAGATCGATGCAAGACGCTGTCATGCAAGTCCAGGAGGACAGACCAGGTGAAGTCTAGTGCAGTTGAGGAAGAGCAGACCGAGAGATCGATGCAAGACGCTGTCATGCAAGTCCAGGAGGACAGACCAGGTAAAGTCTAGTGCAGTTGAGGAAGAGCAGACCGAGAGATCGATGCAAGACGCTGTCATGCAAGTCCAGGAGGACAGACCAGGTAAAGTCTAGTGCAGTTGAGGAAGAGCAGACCGAGAGATCGATGCAAGACGCTGTCATGCAAGTCCAGGAGGACAGACCAGGTAAAGTCTAGTGCAGTTGAGGAAGAGCAGACCGAGAGATCGATGCAAGACGCTGTCATGCAATTCCAGGAGGACAGACCAGGTAAAGTCTAGTGCAGTTGAGGAAGAGCAGACCGAGAGATCGATGCAAGACGCTGTCATGCAAGTCCAGGAGGACAGACCAGGTAAAGTCTAGTGCAGTTGAGGAAGAGCAGACCGAGAGATCGATGCAAGACGCTGTCATGCAAGTCCAGGAGGACAGACCAGGTAAAGTCTAGTGCAGTTGAGGAAGAGCAGACCGAGAGATCGATGCAAGACGCTGTCATGCAAGTCCAGGAGGACAGACCAGGTGAAGTCTAGTGCAGTTGAGGAAGAGCAGACCGAGAGATCGATGCAAGACGCTGTCATGCAAGTCCAGGAGGACAGACCAGGTGAAGTCTAGTGCAGTTGAGGAAGAGCAGACCGAGAGATCGATGCAAGAGAGTGAGTACGAGGGTCAAAATTGGTGAGAGTACCCATATTTAAAACATGGAGGGGGAGAGAAACGAGAAAACCCTCCAACTGAATGCCTCGGGAGTCAAAGTGAGACCCCCTCCGCCAGAGGTAATGCTGACCATTAAAATCGCCAAGTAACAGAAGGGGTGGAGGTAAGGAAGAAACTAGAAATGTTGGATATATAATGCCCGAGAAGGAGACAAATACAAAGAACATATTGTATACAACTTATTCAAGTGGATGCGGGATGCAGTGTAATGCAGCGAAGTATGAACAAAGAGCTGATTTTATGGAATATCTGTGTGTATAAAAAGTGCACTTTCACTAGAGGTTCCATCGGGAAAAAGATCCGATAATTATAATAAAACATAGCACGGAAATGGGATGGATAACAGCAAAGCATAATTTGGGTTCTTGTAAACATACACAAACATTGGAAAACTGTGAGAGCAACTGCTGAAGCTCACCCTGGTTACCTCTGAGGCCGCGAATTTTCCACTGTAAATAAGCCATGATCTGAGAAGTGAAATCTGAAGGTAGAAGTATCAGTGGTTAGAAACGTTCATGTGTGGAGGCAGCGGAAAACGAACAAGCAGCAAAGGGTTGAGACTCGACTAAAAAAGTTGTGTGTGTAAGAATGGTATATAATACCGACAAGATGAGAGTAAGACACATGTGCAACATCTGGGTATCTTTATTGTAGACGTTTCGCCATCCAGTGGCTTTATCAATACAAATTCCAGGACATAACTTGAAGACAGTAGAACTATGTACAGAAGATGAGGTAATCAGTCCCTCAACCTAGGAGTAGGTGCGAACAGCACCGTAGTCGTGGAGATTCTGAAGCAGTAGAAAGAATCCTGGCGCTTATATAGTAACGTCAGGTGTAGCAGACGAGGGCATATTCACTGGTAGGCGGGATTCCCCAGTGGAAGTAGGAAGGTAGTAGGAAGTAGTTGTGCAGACTGAGAAGAATGAAGAGGAGCGACAGGAGGTAGATTAGTGTCCATTAATGGTTTAGTCTCCCCAATGTATTCGGAGATAGCTTCAAGTGTTTCAGAGGACAAGGACGTTGTATGTGGGACGATATTGGAGATAGATGGAGGAGGGTAAGTAAAGATAGGAGCAACAACGGAATTTACCAAAGCAGGGGATGACGAAAGATTAGAGGCAACTTGAGAAGCTTGGGAGGGGACAGGAGAGGGAGCGACCTGGGAGGGGGCAGGAGAGGGAGCGACCTGGGAGGGGGCAGGAGAGGGAGCGACCTGGGAGGGGACAGGAGAGGGAGCGACCTGGGAGGGGACAGGAGAGGGAGCGACCTGGGAGGGGACAGAAGAGGGAGCGACCTGGGAGGGGACAGGAGAGGGAGCGACCTGGGAGGGGACAGGAGAGGGAGCGACCTGGGAGGGGACAGGAGAGGGAGCGACCTGGGAGGGGACAGAAGAGGGAGCGACCTGGGAGGGGGCAGGAGAGGGAGCGACCTGGGAGGGGACAGGAGAGGGAGCGACCTGGGAGGGGACAGGAGAGGGAGCGACCTGGGAGGGGACAGGAGAGGGAGCGACCTGGGAGGGGACAGGAGAGGGAGCGACCTGGGAGGGGACAACTGGGAGAGGACCGGAGCGGGAGCGACCGGGGAGGGGACAGACGCGGGAGCGACCTGGGAGGAGACAGGAGAGGGAGCGACCTGGGAGGGGACAGGAGAGGGAGCGACCTGGGAGGGGACAGGAGAGGGAGCGACCTGGGAGAGGACAGGAGAGGGAGCGACCTGGGAGGGGACAGGAGAGGGAGCGAAGAACCAGGTTAAGAGACTGAAAAGGAAAAATGTGCAGGTAGAATTAGTGAAAAAAGGATTAAAGGAGATTTTAACAATGGGGATTTTTTGGACTTTTGAGAAGTAGAGGGGCGATGGGGAGTTGTTTTGCGAGGTCTTACTGACATAGAAACTTGTGAGTGAGAAGTTGAAGAGGTGAGAGCAGAATGAGGTGCCGAGGTAGAGACCTCAGAGTCCAGGACTGCTAAAGAATTAGAGACAGGGGTGACTGTGGAAGGGGTGACCACAGAGGAGGCAGTGGATGTTGGGACCCCAGAGGTTGGTCTCGCCTGTAAGCATAGATGAGAGACTGTCATGGCATAAGGAAAGCCATCTGTCTCAGACAACGGATTTCACGTTCATTTAATTAAGCTTGGCAACAGTGAGAGTAAGATGGGTGAGCTTCATTACAATTAAGACAGGAGGGAGGTAGACTACAAGATGTATTGGTATGATCCTCATCGGCACCACAGACTGGGCATTCGGCAATGGACCTGCAATATTTCGTTGGATGGCCAAAACGCCAGCAATTTCTACACTGTTGCGGTGTAGGAATCACCTTTCGAACTTGTGAACTGTGTCCCGCAATGTAAACCGAGGACGGAAGCTCACAGCAGTCAAAAGTTAAGGGGGGCTACATTGCGCTAGTGTCTCCGCCTGCGAGCGGGGAGGACACGTGTCTACTTTGAGGATCGGGAGGTCTTGCAACTCAAGCTGTTTCAGCGTGCCTGATCCTCTAGCTATTGAACTAATCTCTTAAGGAACTGTGTCAAAGGCCTTGCAATCCAAGAAAATGCAATCTACCCAAACCTCTCTCTCGTGTCTTACTTCCGTTACCTTGTCATAAAACTCCAGTAGGTTTGTGAGACATGATTTTCCTTCGCAGAATCCGTGCTGGTTGTCTTTTATAAGCTCTTTCCATCCTAGGTGTTCCACAATTGTCTTCAATGACAGCAGGGTGAAGGTGATGACAAGACAGTGAGAGTGATGATAACAGTATGACGATGATGACTGCAGAGTGACAGTGATGACAGCAGAGTGAGAGTAAGACAGCAGAGTGAGGGTAAGACAGCAGAGTGAGGGTAAGACAGCAGAGTGAGGGTAAGACAGCAGAGTGAGGGTAAGACAGCAGAGTGAGGGTAAGACAGCAGAGTGAGGGTAAGACAGCAGAGTGAGGGTAAGACAGCAGAGTGAGGGTAAGACAGCAGAGTGAAGGTAAGACAGCAGTGAGCGTAAACCAGCAGAGTGAGGGTAAGACAGCAAAGTGAAGGTAAGACAGCAGTGAGCGTAAACCAGCAGAGTGAGGGTAAGACAGCAGAGTGAGGGTAAGACAGCATAGTGAGGGTAAGACAGCATAGTGAGGGTAAGACAGCAGAGTGAGGGTAAGACAGCAGAGTGAGGGTAAGACAGCAGAGTGAGGGTAAGACAGCAGAGTGAGGGTAAGACAGCAGAGTGAAGGTAAGACAGCAGTGAGCGTAAACCAGCAGAGGGTAAGACAGCAGAGTGAGGGTAAGACAGCAGAGTGAGAGTAAGACAGCAGAGTGAAGGTAAGACAGCAGAGTGAGGGTAAGACAGCAGAGTGAGAGTCATCACCACATGTCTGGAAATTATGCTGGACGATGGTATTAGGTAGTATGACAGTACCACTACAAGAATTGAGAGTGATGTTTTTCAATTGTTACAGGAATAGTATCTATGGTTGTAAGGAGAGAAAGATTGTGAGCTTGGATAGCATTCTGTACCTTGACGATGCTTGCACTGCTCTTGAGAGCATGAATCTTGACCAACATGGCGTAGGAGCGCCTTGCTGATACTATGATTGGAAAGATAGTAGAAGTCGATCACAGAGTAAACATCTTTATCCATTGTGTATTTTGAAGCAGAGTATAAGGGTAGCGAGTGTTGTGCAGGTCTTTTCTAGGTAGAGTGAGAAGTAAGTGATGGAGTGTCATCAGTTAATGGTCTTGGGCGTTAAGGTGTGGGACTGGAGTTGGTCCGATGTGGGATGGGCGGGCGATCTGAAACCGCCGCACCGTAGAGGGAGAAACCAGAAGCATGGTCAAAGAAATGCGGAGGTCGGATGTATCAAAGGAGTTAGGCGGAACCTCGGTACCTGGAGCAGGTGACGAAACGGCACCAGCAGAAGGTACAAAGGCATTAGAAAGGGCCGAAGAATGGTCAAAGAACGATGTAGGGTTGGAACAAGGTGCGGTAGCAGAGGGGCCCGGGAGGAGCTGTTTTGTGGATCTGGGGCTCCATGGTTGTCACTTTTTTTTAGGAAAAAATAAAAAAAAATTAAAAAGGGGGGAACAGGGAGGGATAGCTCCTCTGAGGAATATAAGGGTCGTAAATCCCTCAAGCACCGCAAGTAGTGCAGATGCGGCATGAAACCCGTGCCATACCCTACCCTTCATTCCAGTAAACCAGCAGTCCGTGATAGTAAACTCTTATCTACCGAGTCACCTCGGTGGACAAAAGAGAGGGCGGCCGGATACCCACCACAAAGCATATCTCCTTTGGCCACCACCCCTCTGAAATCCGAAAGGCAGCCTCCTGAGATACATCTGTCACCCGAAAGACACCCATAGCCACCCCCCGGGAGACCAGAGAGGGATTGGAACATCCTCAGGCGATCCATATTCCACGCCAAAGTATACCACCTAGGACCTCATCAGAATGGGATGGGCCATGGTACCCTTACCCCTATCTAGGAACTAGAGTGCCCGTGGGAAGAATCACAAAGGCTGAAAACAGGAAGGGGATTAGGAAGGGATGGCAAGAGGAGGAAAAGGAAAGCGGGGATAGGGAGGATGGGATACGGGGTAATTAGGTTCTGTCTGAGAAAGAAGACCTGAAGCTCCAATTCCTCAGACCAGTAGCCTCTTTACCGCGACAAGGAGCCCACCCCCCTTAAAGAGGCCAGTGAGATGAATAAAATGGCCAGATCCAGGATGGATCATTACTGACTAGATACTGAAGTCTCTAGTGATGGAATGTACTCTAGGTCTGGATTAGTACTTTTTTGCATTGTAGTTTCTTTAGTGTTGATATAAGAACCTTAGATTTTTCCTTTGACATTAATACGAGGTTAGAAGATCCTTTAAATTTTAATATAGAATAGCATACCTCCCTTAAAATGTCACTTGCAAGGATCACAACGAGCCCAGACTAAGGAGGGGGGAAGGGGAACAAGTGCTAGGAGCAAGGGATAGAAACTAGGGGGGGTCAAGTCTGACACAAAGCCCTGAGGATAAATAACAAAAAAGGCACAATATCGTGACTGGAACGATACACAAATAACCCGCACATAAAAGAGAGAAGCTTACGACGAAGTTTCGGTCCGACTTGGACCATTGACAAAGTCACACTAACCAGAAGTGGAGCAGGACGGCTATATATAGGCAGGAAGAGAATCTTGTCAGCTAGTATACACTTATATTCTACTGACAGCTCGTACTCACTGATATGGCGACCCTGTTATGCAGGCATGTAACTGATATATAAGGAACAGAGTGGTAGGTAAGACACATATGCAACAGTTAGGTATCTTTATTTCGAAACGTTTCGCCTACACAGTAGGCTTCTTCAGTCGAGTACAGAAAAGTTGATAGAAGCAGAAGATACTTGAAGACGATGTAATCAGTCCATCACCCTTAAAGTTTTGAGGTGGTCAGTCCCTCAGTCTGGAGAAGAGCATTGTTCCATAGTCTGAAACAATATGGAGATGAAGTGACAGGATGGAGCCTTATGTGTCTTACCTAACAACCTGTGGGTATTTTATACCATTTTAATGTTCAGGAACAGAGTGGTAGACGCACTGGGAGAGGCTCCTTTCAAGGCTCCTCACTGAAGATGAGTAGAGAAAGTACAAGTGTCATTACAAACAAACATTAGTCAAGCAATCCTACAACTACCTGTTCTTGGCTAGCTCTAATTAGCACCTTATTAAGAAGAAATACGATATATATTTTTCCCCTTACAATATTCATTGCCGTAGTACATAAAGCTTTTTAAATTTGAAAAAAGTATAGGCACCTCAGTAAATATAAAAATTATGAAAGGTGTAAAGGCCTAAGCAAAGGGCAAACTGTAAAAATCCCATCGACACTATGCCTAACCCTTCTAGGGTCGGGTAGGTGCCTGAGCCCGAGCCTTTAGCTCATAAGACTGTCATTCCCATTTGCCCCCTTGGAGCGGGGATGGCAGGCCAGAGAGGCCTAGCTTGTGGCTAGGCCTGGGGACAGTTGGTCCCAAAGATGAGGAGGTACTTGTGCCTCCTCCCATGGGAGACTTAGGTCTCAGACACTCCCTAAAGAGGGAGCCAAGGCCGGGCCACCACTTGGAAAAGGCCCGGGCCGGGAGAATACCGGCTAATCTTTAACTAACTAACTAACTGTAAAAATCCAGCTACAAAGATGGGGACAGGAGAACTTGCAGTCAGGAAGCTATGGGGAAATTGTGTGCTCTGTCCTCAGTTGACAAGCATTAGTCACTGACGATTCCTGTTGAAGGGGAATCAAACATCCATGGCCAGCCGAACTTTGCATAACTTGTGTCCAGTCAGCATGGTCCACTGGATCTGCCTCTTCACGAACATCTGTGCATATGGCCCATGAAGTCATGGCTCACGAAATCGTAATGACACGATTGCAAACAAACCATACCACGGGCGGGATTGAACCCGCGAGTTTTGAGACTCTCTGACCGCGGGTTCAATCCCGCCCATGGTATGGTTTGTTTTCATGAAGTTATAAATGTAAAATATTTTGTTAGAGTGGGTTTTCTTCAGTTGCCTTTGCCCATCATTTTCTGGGACACCAACATAGTCAGGGCATCAACAGATCTCCATGCATGGATTGAAGAGAAGCTTTCTGAACCACAGCAATCAAGACAATGTGAATCTGAGCACACAATGAACCGAGAACCAACTAAGCTATTCGGGCAAGAACAGCAATAATTGTAGTGAGCTCTGAGTGAAGACTAACCACGCACAGTACGAGTCCTCCCTGGCAATCACAGCAACAGCAACATCACCCTCGCTCTTAAATTCATCTGTAAAGACCTTTGCTCTTGAAGAATTAGTCTAATCATGCCAGACTCGGCACTAGGAGGCAACAGAAGATCTTTAAAGGTTATGGTGTGACCATACGAGGAAACAGATTGCCCCTCCCTCTCGCCCAGTGTACCTACCTGGTCTTCCCTGGCAATTGCACCTTCGTGGGGTTTCCCCGTAAGAGAATCCTCACAGACCTCTGGGCCACTCGCCGATGATAATAGACAGGCAGGATGGGCCGGTGTTAGCTTCGACAGGATGTGAGGCCACAAGCAAAGTGTTCGAAGGTTAAGCAGGACGAATCCTGCTTAACCTGTGCTGTGGGAAGACCCCATAGCAGCTGGGGTCCTCAGGTTGGAGGCAACAGCACATAGGATAGGCCAGGATGCAGGAGTATATCTCATGCTGGCTTCGGTTAAACCCATCATGATGAAATTAAGACACATGTGCAACATCTGGGTATCTTTATTGTAGACGTTTCGCCATCCAGTGGCTTTATCAATACAAATTCTAGGACATAACTTGAAGACAGTAGAACTATGTACAGAAGATGAGGTAATCAGTCCCTCAACCTAGGAGTAGGTGCGAACAGCACCATAGTCGTGGAGATTTTGAAGCAGAAGAAAGGGGCCTGGCGCTTATATAGTAACGTCAGGTGTAGCAGACGAGGGCATATTCACTGGTAGGCGGGATTTCCCAGTGGAAGTAGGTCCTTCCCAAAGAGATGGTTCCCTCAACCTACTCCTAGGTTGAGAGACTGATTACCTCATCTTCTGTACATAGTTCTACTGTCTTCAAGTTATGTCCTAGAATTTGTATTGATAAAGCCACTGGATGGCGAAACGTCTACAATAAAGATACTCACGTCTCCCTTGGAGTTCATTGGTTTGAACCTATTGCTTTTAAATTGATTCAACAAAGTGCAATAGTGTACCCCACACACACACTATTATTATTGTTTTTTATTTTTTTTTATTATCACACTGGCCGATTCCCACCAAGGCAGGGTGGCCCGAAAAAGAAAAACTTTCACCATCATTCACTCCATCACTGTCTTGCCAGAAGGGTGCTTTACACTATAGTTTTTAAACTGCAACATTAACACCCCTCCTATTATTGTCCTTACGAAAACCATCACAGTTGAGACACCAGGATATTTTAGTACAAGACTGAGCAGTATCAGATTAAACTCCGTATGCAACACGTTTAATGGATCGCATACACTTTCTAATTTTGGGTAGAGGTCGTATGGCTTAACTTTTAGACCCCTTTACCAAAGATTCAGGTAACGACGAGGGTCTTTCTGGTCGAATATGACGACCAGCGAACCTCAACCACTCCAGGATCGAAAGGCTTACTGTCCTCGTCCTCATTACTCATGCACAAGAAACCAATGGACAACAATGCCAAGACACTAGTGTCGTGGCATTGTTATTCATTGTTTAATGAGGGTCATCCTGATAAGAGAGATCACAGGATTGCCTAAAGCCAGAACATCGCCTTCTAGGATGAATTAAACACAGGAAACGGTTATGGAGGCGTTCTTTTACGAAATAATTGAAGAGGACCCAGAGCTATCTCTTTACCACCTGCTATACCTAGTAGTAAAGAGAGGAAGAGACCTCTGGGCTGACTCTCTGGTTCACCGGAGAACGTGACGTTATGGTTAGCGAGAGAGCTTCTACACAATTATTACACTTAACATCCTAACTCTTCTTGGTGTCTCGTCTACGTACCCCAAAACCAACGGTAAAAATCCTTCCTAATCCTACCCCACCTGAATCTTATTCCTTACCAGCCTGTAGAATGGGACTTGCACATTAAAAATGGACAGAATCATAATCACCTTAACAATCAAGGGTATGTAAAGTGCCTTTCACTACATCACACGCACAAAATCAATTAGGGAATGACCAGCTACCACGGATTTTCCCAGAATACCATATTGGCCTGGCGCAACAACATCGTCCACGACATTAATCGATTCCGCAATAGTTTTGCAGATATAATCTGCACATAAATAAAAATTGACCGATAATCACTAATCTATTCCCTGCCACTTGGGATGAGAACTGCTGCCGTCTATTGAACAAGGCCCAGCCTCTCCCCTTTCATCCCTTTTACAACGTTCAAATGGCTCACCAACAACACTTTCAGTACCTTTAAATGCTTGACATAAACTAACTAGTATCCCATCAGTCCCCGGGCTTTACCAGTAGTTATTTATGACATCACCTTAAAAGCCTCTCTTTCCTCAGTAGCTCTCCCTAGCGACTAGTTCTCCTCTAGACTACAAGGAATCCCCTTGCAAACCTCAGATAAACCCCTCGCCTGCAATCCATTAACACCCCATCGTATCAGGCGTTTTTAAGACATAACCCTCGCTGAAGCATTCCTTCCTGTGTCACAATGCACATAGATGGTTCGTTTCTCTAAAGCATCTATACGCTGCCTGTACAAGTACCACGTCATGCCATTTCACTCTGGATCATTATTATAATCATGGGGGAGCGCTAAACCCGTAGCATGATATACAGCGCACTTGGGGAGGGGGGTGGAATGGAAGGTATTCAGGTATAATTCAGGGAACCAGAGCACACATCCAATTCCCTAGATCAAGAGCCCCTCACCAGCATAAAGGAACTTCCCTTGAGAGGCACTCTGGATCGAAAGCTTCAAATCAACAGTGTTATACACCCCTTTAACTGCCCATCCATGTAGCACTGACGCATCCTGACTCACGAAATCGAAATGACACGACTGCAAACAAACCATACCAATGGGCAGGGCTAGAACCCGCGATCAGAGGGTTCTATCCCCGCCCGTGGTATGGACTGACGCATCCCATCTTCATATTTTAATAGCCCTTACCTCAGTCTTAATTTACCCTATATAAAACGTTTCTACAGCAGGATTCCCCACCGTCCCACCAACCCTTCATCACTGGCCCTGATGGGTGCACCTCCCACCAACCTCATCACTGGCCCCGATAGGTGCACCTCCCACCAACCTCATCACTGCCCCTGATGGGTGCACCTCCCACCAACCTCATCACTGGCCCTGATGGGTGCAACTCCCGCCAACCTCATCACTGCCCCTGATGGGTGCACCTCCCACCAACCTCATCACTGCCCCTGATGGGTGCACCTCCCACCAACCTCATCACTGGCCCTGATGGGTGCAACTCCCGCCAACCTCATCACTGGCCCCGATAGGTGCACCTCCCACCAACCTCATCACTGGCCCAGATGGGTGCACCTCCCACCAACCTCATCACTGGCCCTGATGGGTGCACCTTCCACCAACCTCTCATCACTGGCCCTGATGGGTACACCTCCCACCAATCCCTCATCACTGCCCCTGATGGGTGCACCTCCCACCAACCTCATCACTGGCCCTGATGGGTGCACCTCCCACCAACCCCTCATCACTGGCCCTGATGGGTTCACCACCCACCAGCCTCATCACTGGCCCTGATTGGTGCACCTCTCACCATCCCCTCATCACTGGCCCTGATGGGTGCACCTCCCACCAACCTCATCACTGGCCCTGATGGGTGCACCTCCCACCAACCTCATCACTGGCCTTGATGGGTGCACCTCCCACCAACCTCATCACTGGCCCTGATGGGAGCACCTCCCACCAACCTCATCACTGGCCCTGATGGGTGCACCTCCCACCAACCTCATCACTGGCCCTGATGGGTGCACCTCCCACCAACCTCATCACTGGCCCTGATGGGTGCACCTCCCACCAACCTCATCACTGGCCCTGATGGGTGCACATGCCACCAACCCCTCATCACTGGCCCAGATGGGTACACCTCCCACCAAACCCTCATCACTGGCCCTGATGGGTGCACCTCCCACCAACCTCATCACTGGCCCTGATGGGTGCACCTCCCACAAACCTCATCACTGGCCCTGATTGGTGCACCTCCCACCAACCTCATCACTGGCCCTAATGGGCGCACCTCCCACCAACCCCTCATCACTGGCCCTGATGTGTGCACCTCCCACCACCCTCATCACTGGCCTTGATGGGTGCACCTCCCACCAACCTCTGGTCACTGGCCCTGATGGGTGCACCTCCCACTACCCCCTCGTCACTGGCCCTGATGGGCGCACCTCCTACCAACTCCTCGTCACTGGCCCTGATGGGTGCACCTCCCACCAACCCCTCGTCACTGGCCTTGATGGGTGCACCTCCCACCAACCCCTCGTCACTGGCCCTGATGGGTGCACCTCCCAACCCCTCATCACTGGCCCTGATGGATGCACCTCCCACCAACCCCTCATCACTGGCCCTGATGGGTGCACCTCCCAACAACCCCTCGTCACTGGCCCTGATGGGTGCACCTCCCACCAACCCCTCATCACTGGCCCTGATGGGTGCACCTCCCACCAACCTCATCACTGGCCCTGATGGGTGCACCTCCCACCAACCTCATCACTGGCCCTGATGGGTGCACCTCCCACCAGCCTCATCACTGGCCCTGATGGGTGCACCTCCCACCAACCTCATCACTGGCCCTGATGGTTGCACCTCCCACCAACCTCATCAGTGGCCCTGATGGGCGCACCTCCCACCAGCCTCATCACTGGCCCTGATGGGTGCACCTCCCACCAACCTCATCACTGGCCCTGATGGGTGCACCTCCCACCAACCCCTCATCACTGGCCCTGATGGGTGCACCTCCCACCAACCTCATCACTGGCCCTGATGGGTGCACCTCCCACCAACCCTTCATCACTGGCCCTGATAGGTGCACCTCCCACCAACCCATCACTGGCCCTGATGGGTGCACCTCCCACCAACCCCTCATCACTAGCCCTGATAGGTGCACCTCCCACTAACCCATCACTGGCCCTGATGGGTGCACCTCCAACCAACCCCTCATCACTGGCCCTGATAGGTGCACCTCCCACCAACCTCATCACTGGCCCTGATAGGTGCACCTCCCACCAACCTCATCACTGGCCCTGATAGGTGCACCTCCCACTAACCCATCACTGGCCCTGATGGGTGCACCTCCAACCAACCCCTCATCACTGGCTCTGATGGGTGCACCTCCAACCAACCCCTCATCACTGGCCCTGATGGGTGCACCTCCCACCAACCCCTCATCACTGGCCCTGATGGGTGCACCTCCCACCAATCCCTCATCACTGGCCCTGATGGGTGCACCTCCCACCAACCCCTCATCACTGGCCCTGATGGGTGCACCTCCCACCAACCCACAAATCCCAGCACCGTTCTCTAGTTTCTTAAGATTCTAGTCATTACGAATTCGTAATGACACTGTTGCAAACAAACCATACCAAAGGCGGGAACTGAACTCGTGGCGTATAAGTCGTAAAACTTGCGTTTGTGGATATAGTGGTGCTTGTGCTAACCTTTCTACGGTGTAGATTTATACTTTGTTGGATGAATTTTATAGAAGCCAGCCGACCCAGTGGCTTACGTTCTGGCCTAGATTTTTACGACTCGCCACGAGTTCAATCCCCACCCGTGAGATTTTTCTTAAGAATACTTCATTCCTTAAGTTATTATTATAATCATGGGGAGAGGTAAACCCGTGTGTGGGGGGAGGGATGTAGGGTATTTAGACTCAATTCAGGGAACTGGAGCACAGATCCAATTCCCAAGATCAAGAGCCCCTCACCAGCGTCAAGGAACCACCCTTAAAGGGTTTATTTCTTAAAAAAAATAAAGCAAAATGTAGGTGTCCTGTCAGTGGGTTACACAGGTTAGGTTAGGTAAGGTTCGTCAGGAAACAGGACAAATGTTTCCTGACGCGGGTCTTAGTCAGATGATGACCCGCCTTTGGAGCTTTTGGTCATCTGACCGAGGCCTTCCGCTGGCTTACCGGTCCACCCCTTTAAAAATTATGGTCATTTATAACCAGTCTAGTGGGTAACACACACTGTGGCTGACAACCATTCCCCGAGTCACTCACACACCACTTACCAGTTTCCTATCGAGTGAAGATCAACGCTCGGAATTAATTTCTCTCATTTTACCAGATGATTCCCCACAATTTCAGTCTCCAAGTCTCCACGTAAACTCTGCACTGTTTAGCAAACGTATCATGGTCGTCAACATCACCACGTCGTAACTCTATCACACTCGTCCCGGCGCCAGCTACTACCTAGTATGAACTAGTCTCCCCCTTCCCCCCGCAACACTGACTTTCCTATATTGACTACTTGGTGGCTGAAGCTCCCGCTTCACACACGGAGGGCCCGGGTTCGATTCCCGGCGGGTGGAAACATTTCGACACGTTTCCTTGCACCTATTGTCCTGTTCACCTAGCAGCAAATAGGTACCTGGGTGTTAGTCGACTGGTGTGGGTCGCATCCTGGGGGACAAGATTAAGGACCCCAATGGAAATAAGTTAGACAGTCCTCGATGACGCACTGACTTTCTTGGGTTATCCTGGGTGGCTAACCCTTCGGGGTTAAAAATCCGAACGAAATCTTATCTTATCTTAACCTCTCTTACTCAGAACTACCTCGTCTGGCCGGGTGGTTCTAGCGAAGTCAATACTGTCAAATTATTCTCCCTTCCAGGGAGGTTCCTTGATGCTGGTGAGGGGCTCTTGATCTTGGGAATTGGATCTGTGCTCCGGTTCACGGAATTAAGCCTGAATACCTTCCATCCTCCCCCTACCCATGCGCTTATAATCCTACGGGTATAGCGCTCTCCCATAATAATGTCAAATCTAAATTAATTAATTAATTCTCTGCAATAATGTCCAATAACCTTAGTAAACACTACACTCTGGACAATAACCTTAGTTAACACTACACTCTGGACAATAACCTTAGTAAACACTACACTCTGGACAATAACCTTAGTTAACACTACACTCTGGACAATAACCTTAGTTAACACTACACTCTGGACAATAACCTTAGTAAACACTACACTCTGGACAATAACCTTAGTAAACACTACACTCTGGACAATAACCTTAGTTAACACTACACTCTGGACAATAACCTTAGTAAACACTACACTCTGGACAATAACCTTAGTTAACACTACACTCTGGACAATAACCTTAGTAAACACTACACTCTGGACAATAACCTTAGTTAACACTACACTCTGGACAATAACCTTAGTTAACACTACACTCTGGACAATAACCTTAGTTAACACTACACTCTGGACAATAACCTTAGTTAACACTACACTCTGGACAATAACCTTAGTTAACACTACACTCTGGACAATAACCTTAGTAAACACTACACTCTGGACAATAACCTTAGTTAACACTACACTCTGGACAATAACCTTAGTAAACACTACACTCTGGACAATAACCTTAGTTAACACTACACTCTGGACAATAACCTTAGTAAACACTACACTCTGGACAATAACCTTAGTTAACACTACACTCTGGACAATAACCTTAGTTAACACTACACTCTGGACAATAATCTCAAACACTACACCCAGGATAATAACCTCAGAGTAAACACTACTCAGGACAATACAAATTATTGTTATTATAACCAAAAAGAAGCTCTAAACCTACAAGAATCATGTAACTGATAAACTGAACATACTGACTCAAGACTAAGGGACTGATTACCTCAAACTACCTCTGACCTTCAACCGTTCTTCCTGGTACTGGACTGAGGAAGCCACTGGTTGGCGAAATGTTTCCACAGTTAAGATACCCAAGTGTACAACAGTACATAGACACAGTACAGCAGTACATAGACACAGTACAACAGTACATAGACACAGTACAACAGAACATAGACACAGTACAACAGTACATAGACACAGTACAACAGTACATAGACACAGTACAACAGAACATAGACACAGTACAACAGTACATAGACACAGTACAACAGTACATAGACACAGTACAACAGTACATAGACACAGTACAACAGTACATAGACACAGTACAACAGAACATAGACACAGTACAACAGTACATAGACACAGTACAACAGTACATAGACACAGTACAACAGAACATAGACACAGTACAACAGTACATAGACACAGTACAACAGTACATAGACACAGTACAACAGAACATAGACACAGTACAGCAGTACATAGACACAGTACAGCAGTACATAGACACAGTACAACAGTACATAGACACAGTACGACAGTACATAGTGTGATGTAGTTCAGCTGGGCTTGTGAGGTCTCTTGGGAGACCTAATTTAACCAATTATATGGTCACACCTTGCCTTGGCAAACGTCTGTCAGCCACGCCCATATCTGAAGTCTTTTGTTCTTGACGGCGTCAGACCTAAGCGTCAGGTCGTACACGTGGTTGTGGGGTCTGCTTGGACCACCATATAAACCCAAGGAACAACTGAGCAGAGGAGATTCGTGTGGAGCTCTGGCCTGGGCGCAGAGCTCTGAGCAGGGAGAAGGCTGCTGGAGAGTCGAGCAGAGCTGAGCTGGAGAGTCTCGGGAGGAGAGACTGTTGGAGACATTGGGCAAAGTACTGGCTTGGAGCAGTACTCGTGCTGTGTAGGTCTTGGGACCTGTGGCTTAGTTCCTGTGGTGAACTGTCCTCTGTACTATATTGTAAGTTATATTCATTTTGGTCAAGTTGATTGTGTTCCCTGTCTCACTGCTTATGTGTACCATCCCATTTACCTAAACCACAATAACGTTCTCCTGTTCCCAAATATATTATTGTACAAGGACCTAATAATAAACTGTGTTTGAGTAGAATAGTAATATTCACTGTCCCCGTTATTTATTCTTATTTCCATTTATTTATGTTTAGTTAAAGTAGTGAGAGGGTGAGTAGTGTGGAGTGGTGGGTAGAGTAATGAGAGGTGAGGGTGTAGTCACCAGTGACCTCACATTACCTACCAACCTCCGTTAATCACTCATCTCTCCTACCACCTCGCCTGCCTGTCCCTGCCTAAATACTCCCCTACTCCCATATTCCCCACTTATATTCTTACGTTCTTATACCCCCCTACATGACAATAGACACAGTATAACAGTACATAGACACAGTACAACAGAACATAGACACAGTACAACAGTACATAGACACAGTACAACAGTACATAGACACAGTGCAACAGTACATAGACACAGTACGACAGTACACAGACACAGTACAACAGTACATAGACACAGTACAACAGTACATAGACACAGTACAACAGTACATAGACACAGTACAACAGTACACAGACACAGTACAACAGTACATAGACACAGTACAACAGAATATAGACACAGTACACAGCCAGGAGCTGTGACTCGACCCCTGCAACCACAAATAGGTGAGTACAGTACAACAGTACATAGACACAGTACAACAGTACATAGACACAGTACAACAGAACATAGACACAGTACAACAGTACATAGACACAGTACAACAGTACATAGACACAGTACAACAGTACATAGACACAGTACAACAGTACATAGACACAGTACAACAGTACATAGACACAGTACAACAGTATATAAACACAGAACATTACCTGGAGTTTACCTGGAGAGAGTTCCGGGGGTCAACGCCCCCGCGGCCCGGTCTGTGACAAGGCCTCCTGGTGGATCAGAGCCTGATCAACCAGGCTGTGACTGTTGGCTGCACGCAAACCAACGTACGAGCCACAGCCCGGCTGGTCAGGTACCGACTTTAGGTGCTTGTCCAGTGCCTGCTTGAAGACTGCCAGGGGTCTGTTGGTAATCCCCCTTATGTATGCTGGGAGGCAGTTGAACTGTCTTGGGCCCCTGACACTTATTGTATGGTCTCTTAACATGCTAGTGACACCCCTGCTTTTCATTGGGGGGATGGTGCATCGTCTGCCAAGTCTTTTGCTTTCGTAGTGAGTGATTTTCGTGTGCAAGTTCGGTACTAGTCCCTCTAAGATTTTCCAGGTGTATATAATCATGTATCTCTCCCTCCTGCGTTCCAGGGAATACAGGTTCAGGAACCTCAAGCGCTCCCAGTAATTGAGGTGTTTTATCTCCGTAATGCACGCCGTGAAGGTTCTCTGTACATTTTCTAGGTCAGCAATTTCACCTGCCTTGAAAGGTGCTGTTAGTGTGCAGCAATATTCCAGCCTAGATAGAACAAGTGACCTGAAGAGTGTCATCATGGGCTTGGCATCCCTTGTTTTGAAGGTTCTCATTATCCATTCTGTCATTTTTCTAGCAGATGCGATTGATACAATGTTATGGTCCTTGAAGGTGAGATCCTCCGACATGATCACTCCCAGGTCTTTGACGTTGGTGTTTCGCTCTATTTTGTGGCCAAAATTTGTTTTGTACTCTGATGACGATTTAATTTCCTCGTGTTTGCCATATCTGAGTAATTGAAATTTCTCATCGTTAAACTTCACATTGTTTTCTGCAGCCCACTGAAAGATTTGGTTGATGTCCGCCTGGAGCATTGCAGTGTCTGCAATGGAAGACACTGTCATGCAGATTCGGGTGTCATCTGCAAAGGAAGACACGGTGCTGTGGCTGACATCCTTGTCTATGTCATATATTAGGATGAGGAACAAGATGGGAGCGAGTACTGTGCCTTGTGGAACAGAGCTTTTCACCGCAGCTGCCTCGGACTTTATTCTGTTGACTACTACTTTCTGTGTTCTGTTAGTGAGGAAATTATAGATACATCGACCGACTTTTCCCGTTATTCCTTTAGCACGCATTTTGTGCGCTATTACGCCATGGTCACACTTGTCGAAGGCTTTTGCAAAGTCTGTATATATTACATCTGCATTCTTTTTGTCTTCTAGTGCATCTAGGACCTTGTCGTAGTGATCCAATAGTTGAGACAGACAGGAGCGACCTGTTCTAAACCCATGTTGCCCTTGGTTGTGTAATTGATGGGTTTCTAGATGGGTGGTGATCTTGCTTCTTAGGACCCTTTCAAAGATTTTTATGATATGGGATGTTAGTGCTATCGGTCTGTAGTTCTTTGCTGTTGCTTTACTGCCCCCTTTGTGGAGTGGGGCTATGTCTGTTGTTTTTAGTAACTGTGGGACGACCCCCGTGTCCATGCTCCCTCTCCATAGGATGGTAAAAGCTCGTGATAGGGGCTTCTTGCAGTTCTTGATGAACACGTAGTTCCATGAGTCTGGCCCTGGGGCAGAGTGCATGGGCATGTCATTTATCGCCTGTTCGAAGTCATTTGGCGTCAGGATAACATCGGATAGGCTTGTGTTAACCAAATTTTGTGGCTCTCTCATAAAAAATTCATTATGATCCTCGACTCTCAGTAAAACAGTACATAGACACAGTACAACAGCACATAGACACAGTACAACAGTACATAGACACAGTACAACAGTACATAGACACAGTACAACAATACATAGACACAGTACGACAGTACATAGACACTGTACGACAGTACATAGACACAGTACGAAGGTACATAGACACAGTACAACAGTACATAGACACAGTACGACAGTACATAGACACAGTACAACAGTACATAGACACAGTACAACAGTACATAGACACAGTACAACAATACATAGACACAGTACGACAGTACATAGACACTGTACGACAGTACATAGACAGTACAGCAGTACATAGACACAGTACAACAGTACATAGACACAGTACAACAGTACATAGACACAGTGCAACAGAATATAGACACAGTACAACAGTACATAGACACAGTACAACAGTACATAGACACAGTACAACAGTACATAGACACAGTACAACAGTACATAGACACAGTACAACAGTACATAGACACAGTACAACAGTACATAGACACAGTACAACAGTACATAGACACAGTGCAACAGAATATAGACACAGTACAACAGTACATAGACACAGTACAACAGTACATAGACACAGTACAACAGTACATAGACACAGTACAACAGTACATAGACACAGTACAACAGTACATAGACACAGTACAACAGTACATAGACACAGTACAACAGTACATAGACACAGTACAACAGTACATAGACACAGTACAACAGTACATAGACACAGTACAACAGTACATAGACACAGTGCAACAGAATATAGACACAGTACAACAGTACATAGACACAGTACAACAGTACATAGACACAGTACAACAGTACATAGACACAGTACAACAGTACATAGACACAGTACAACAGTACATAGACACAGTACAACAGTACATAGACACAGTACAACAGTACATAGACACAGTACAACAGTACATAGACACAGTACAACAGTACATAGACACAGTACAACAGTACATAGACACAGTACAACAGTACATAGACACAGTACAACAGTACATAGACACAGTACAACAATACATAGACACAGTACGACAGTACATAGACACTGTACGACAGTACATAGACAGTACAGCAGTACATAGACACAGTACAACAGTACATAGACACTGTACGACAGTACATAGACAGTACAGCAGTACATAGACACAGTACAACAGTACATAGACACAGTACAACAGTACATAGACACAGTACAACAGTACATAGACACAGTGCAACAGAATATAGACACATAGATTGACGTGAACAAAATATTCTTGAAAATTTTCAAATTTATTTTTGCTGAGGTTTACCCTTGAAATAAACACTGACAGCCATTTTCTACAATAACTTAAGAAATATTACTTTCTGTAAATCTTTAGAGGTAACTATAATATAATATTCAGACAGTTTGGTAAGTAAGTTTATTCAGGTATACACAAGTACAGTTACATAGAATTATCATACATAGCAGTATATGTGTAGAGAACCTGTGATAACCCTAAAAAGTCAGACAGAGTGACTTATTTCCATTGGGGTCCTTTTACCTTATTATTATAATGAAGATAACATCTTATTATCATACTAAAAAGACTATCTACTACACGAGGGTCATTAAGACTATCTACAATACGAGGGTCATTACTAGGAATAAGGTAAAATTTACACTTATGTTAGCTAAAAAATAGAAAATCATTCTCCTTCCTTTCTGTAGCTACATTCATCAGACACCTTTTGGCAGTCTTCTTGAACTGGTTCATGCTATGACTGGCTTTGGCATGTGCGGGCAGTCTGTTCCATTCCTTTATTGCTGTACAATAAAAGGTGTTTGAAGCCTGGCCAATGACTGTGGGTACTACAAAGTTGTGCTCTCTCCCCCTAGTACTATGATTGCTTTGGTTCCCAACCTTGACAAAATTCACACCAAGATATTCTGGACATTGTTTGTGAGCAATTTTATAAACATGATTTAGCTTCAGTTGTTTTACTCTGTCTTCAACATTCAGCATATCCAACTGCTGTAATTCATCCTGGCCGACATGTTCTCTTGGTCCCAGCCCCAGGATGAATCTTACGATTTTGTTCTGGGTGATTTGCAGTCTATCTTTCAGTTTTTTTGTCAAGGCAGAGTACCATGAAGAGCAAGCCTAATCCATATGGCACTGTATAAGGGCTAGACATAGGGTCCTGCGAGCCTCAGTAGGTAGACACTGTGCTTGTCTATACAGGAACTTCAGTCTGGCATTCGCTGTCTTTACTACTGTTTCCTATCAATTTTCCTGACATGCATGGGTCAAAGGGGATTCCCAGATATTTTACTGAGGAAACCAAAGCTATGGGCTCCCCATTACACTGGACATTAAAATTATTTACCCTTCTCAGTTTATGTTTCGTGCCAAAGAGAATGGCTTCAGTTTTCCCGAGGTGTAATGATAGTTTGATGTCTACTACCATTTGCTGCAGGACTCCAGTTCCAGTGTTATTACATTAGCTATATCTTGTGGGTCTTTACCTGACACTAACAGAGCACTGTCATCTGCATACAGTGGGAGTTTGCACGTGACACTGATAGGCATGTCATTGACATAACATAAGAATAATAAGGGACCCACATGCTATCGGCAGGGGTTCTGATTCCGTTTTGTTGATTTTGACAATTTATCTCCTGTTGCTAAGGTAGGACTTAAACCAGTCTACAGAACCTATACCGATAGCTTGAAGTTTCTTACATAATATATTGTGATTGACAGTATCGAAGGCCTTTTGCAGGTCTAAGGTTACCAATTGTGATTGACAGTATCGAAAGCCTTTTGCAGGTCTAAGGTTACCATACCTATGAGGTTCCCTTTTGACATTTCAGTTCTCAGGTAATTCATCAGATTAATTAGGGAGGTGTCGGTTGAGTAAGATCTTCTAAAGCCCGATTGATAGCTATGGAGAATGTTGTTGTCATTAAGGTACTTAACTACTTGAGAGTACACCGCCCTCTCTAGAATTTTGGATATTATACTGAGTATACTAACAGGCCTATAGTTGCTTACATCAGACCTACTATTTTTCTTGAAGATAGGAGTAACTCTGGCCTCCTTGAACCCCTCCGGTACGGTATTAGTGGTGATTGATAGATTTATTATGTGAGCAATAGGGAGTGACAGTTCAGAAGCACCATCTTTTAGGAACTTAGACGGGATGTTATCAGGGCCGGTGCTCTTAGTTGGGTTTAACCTGCTTAGTTCTTTTTGAATAAAGTCATGAGATACACTTACTAGTAAAACTAGTAAAACTAGTAAACTTGTAATAATAATAATAATATCTTTATTTCTACAAGTACGTGTACAAGGTATACAGACCATAGCTGACATCACTGACATACTACTATATAGAAAGCCGCTTGTTATGTAGAGCATTTCCCGCAAATTAGGTCAGTTTTGTCCCAGGATGCGACCCACGAAACTCTCTCCAGGTAAACTCCAGGTAACACCAGTCCACTAACACCCAGGATGCGACCCACACCAGTCCACTAACACCCAGGATGCGACCCACACCAGTCCACTACCACCCAGGATGCGACCCACACCAGTCCACTAACACCCAGGTTCCCATTTTAAACTGATGGGTTAACAGGGACAGAGACAGCAGGTGCCTTATAGAAACACGTCCCTAATGTTTTCCAGCCGTACCGGAGGAGATTCGAACTTCGTAGCTCAGTGTGTGAGCTGAGCGCGCTAGTGATGGAGCTACGGGACACCTTAGGTACATAAATATTAGCTATAAAATAAATCACTCTCCTCTCTGTAGCTTCATTTATTACAAGTCTTTTAGCTCTCTTCCTAAACTGGCTCATGCTAGGACCTGCTCTGACATGCTAGGACATGCTCTGACATGTTAAGGCAGTCCGTTCCACTCCTTTATTGCTGTACAATAATACGAGTTTGAAGTCTGACTACCACTTTCCCTGGTCTATACCCGCTTTGGTTCCCTGCCTTGAAAAACTTGGCAGCAAGATATTCTGGACACTGTGAACAGTTTAATGAAGGTGATTTAACTCTGTCTTCAACATTCATCATATTCATTTGTTGTAATTCATAGTCATCCCGTACCTCGGTTAGCAGCGCACTCAGCTCACACACTGAGGTCACTGGTTCGGTTCCGGTACGTGTGGAAACATTAGGACGTGTTTCATTAAGACACCTGCTGTCCATGTTCACTTATCAGTAAAATAGGTAAGATAAGATTTCGTTCGGATTTTTAACCCCGGAGGGTTAGCCACCCAGGATAACCCAAGAAAGTCAGTGCGTCATCGAGGACTGTCTAACTTATTTCCATTGTGGTCCTTAATCTTGTCCCCCAGGATGCGACCCACACCAGTCGACTAACACCCAGGTACCTATTTGCTGCTAGGTGAACAGGACAACAGGTGTAAGGAAACGTGTGGAAATGTTTCCACCCGCCGGGAATCGAACCCGGGCCCTCCGTGTGTGAAGCGGGAGCTTTAGCCACCGGGCCACCTGGATGTTAGTCGACTGGTGTAGGTCGCATTCTGGGAACAAAATCGACCTAATTTGCCCGAAATTCTCTGCACAGCAAAGGACTTTCTACATAGTAATGTTTTTTCTTTTATTCGCCGGTATTCTCCCGTCCTGGGTCTTTTTCAATAGTGGTGACCCGGCCTTGGCTCCCTATCTGGGGAGTATCTCGAGACCTGTCTCCCATGAGAGGAGGTACAAGTACCCTCTCATCTTTGGGACTAAGTGTCCCCAGGCCTAGCCACAGTCCCCGCCCTCACGGGGCTCGCAGGGAGAAGCTAGGCCTCTGGTCTGCCATCTGCCCCGCCCCACAAAGGGGCTCGTGGGGATGGTAGTCTTGTGAGCTGCAGGTGATAGCAAACTCAGTCCTCAATATGCATAGTAATATGTCAACTATGGTCTGTATACCTGGTACTTCTAGTAATATAAATTAATTATTATTATTATTATTATTATTATTATTATTATTATTATTATTATTATTATTATTATTATTATTATTATTATTATTATTATTATTTTTATTATTATTATTATATGCTCTCTTGGACCCAGGTCCAGGATGAATCTCACATTTTGTTCTGTGTGATTTCAGGTTTTTTTTTTTTTTAGTTATGGCAGAGTACCATGAAGAGCAAGAAAAAACTATATATATATGTTTGTATAAGATTTAGGCACAGAGTCCTGCGAGCCTCAGTAGGTAGGCACTGTGCCTGTCTGTAGAGGAAATATAATCTAGGATTCCCTGTTAATGTTATCGCTGTTATCACTGTACAACAATTTAGTGCGGAGCTTACTAGAGATGGTAACGGGGAAGGATTGCAGGAAACGGCCGTGGACTAGACACCTGTTTATTAATCGACACGTGGATACACAGCGGACAGAGTTGAGGGGGTGGCCGAAAGCCAGATCTTTGGGGTGTCGGCCGTGAAGTGACACCGACTGGGCACCGCGTCTCACTGACCTGGGCAGGCCTAGAGAGAGCAGCACCGTAGTACCACGGTATATGAATCTAGCAGACAGTATATTCTGTCTAGCAGACAGTACAGGCGTCTACATTCATTCTCCTTACATGCTTGGTCAAAGGGGATTCTAAGATATTTCTATGAAGATGCTGAAGTGTTATGTTCCCTATTACACCTGAAGTGTTATGTTCCCTATTACACCTGAAGTGTTATGTTCCCTATTACACCTGAAGTGTTATGTTCCCTATTACACCTGAAGTGTTATGTTCCCTATTACACCTGAAGTGTTATGTTCCCTATTACACCTGAAGTGTTATGTTCCCTATTACACCTGAAGTGTTATGTTCTCTATTACACCTGAAGTGTTATGTTCCCTATTACACCTGAAGTGTTATGTTCCCTATTACACCTGAAGTGTTATGTTCCCTATTACACCTGAAGTGTTATGTTCTCTATTACACCTGAAGTGTTATGTTCCCTATTACACCTGAAGTGTTATGTTCCCTATTACACCTGAAGTGTTATGTTCCCTATTACACCTGAAGTGTTATGTTCCCTATTACACCTGAAGTGTTATGTTCCCTATTACACCTGAAGTGTTATGTTCCCTATTACACCTGAAGTGTTATGTTCCCTATTACACCTGAAGTGTTATGTTCCCTATTACACCTGAAGTGTTATGTTCCCTATTACACCTGAAGTGTTATGTTCCCTATTACATCTGAAGTGTTATGTTCCCTATTACACCTGAAGTGTTATGTTCCCTATTACACCTGAAGTGTTATGTTCCCTATTACACCTGAAGTGTTATGTTCCCTATTACACCTGAAGTGTTATGTTCCCTATTACACCTGAAGTGGTATGTTCCCTATTACACCTGAAGTGTTATGTTCCCTATTACACCTGAAGTGTTATGTTCCCTATTACACCTGAAGTGTTATGTTCCCTATTACACCTGAAGTGTTATGTTCCCTATTACACCTGAATTGTTATGTTCTCTATTACACCTGAAGTGTTATGTTCCCTATTACACCTGAAGTGTTATGTTCCCTATTACACCTGAAGTGTTATGTTCCCTATTACACCTGAAGTGTTATGTTCCCTATTACACCTGAAGTGTTATGTTCCCTATTACACCTGAAGTGTTATGTTCCCTATTACACCTGAAGTGTTATGTTCCCTATTACACCTGAAGTGTTATGTTCCCTATTACACCTGAAGTGTTATGTTCCCTATTACACCTGAAGTGTTATGTTCCCTATTACACCTGAAGTGTTATGTTCCCTATTACACCTGAAGTGTTATGTTCCCTATTACACCTGAAGTGTTATATTCCCTATTACACCTGAAGTGTTATGTTCCCTATTACACCTGAAGTGTTATGTTCCCTATTACACCTGAAGTGTTATGTTCCCTATTACACCTGAAGTGTTATGTTCCCTATTACACCTGAAGTGTTATGTTCCCTATTACACCTGAAGTGTTATGTTCCCTATTACACTTGAAGTGTTATGTTCCCTATTACACCTGAAGTGTTATGTTCCCTATTACACCTGAAGTGTTATGTTCCCTATTACACCTGAAGTGTTATGTTCCCTATTACACCTGAAGTGTTATGTTCCCTATTACACCTGAAGTGTTATGTTCCCTATTACACCTGAAGTGTTATGTTCCCTATTACACCTGAAGTGTTATGTTCCCTATTACACCTGAAGTGTTATGTTCCCTATTACACCTGAAGTGTTATGTTCCCTATTACACCTGAAGTGTTATATTCCCTATTACACCTGAAGTGTTATGTTCCCTATTACACCTGAAGTGTTATGTTCCCTATTACACCTGAAGTGTTATGTTCCCTATTACACCTGAAGTGTTATGTTCCCTATTACACCTGAAGTGTTATGTTCCCTATTACACCTGAAGTGTTATGTTCCCTATTACACTTGAAGTGTTATGTTCCCTATTACACCTGAAGTGTTATGTTCCCTATTACACCTGAAGTGTTATGTTCCCTATTACACCTGAAGTGTTATGTTCCCTATTACACCTGAAGTGTTATGTTCCCTATTACACCTGAAGTGTTATGTTCCCTATTACACCGGACATTAAAATTGTTTACCCCTTTTCGTGCAAAGAGTAAGGCTTTTGTTTTCCAGATGTTTAACAATAGTATATTGTCTAGTAACAATCTGCTGCAGGACTCTAGTTCTTGTGATAATACATTAGCTGTATCTTGTGGGTCTTTACCTGTGGTCTGCATGCAACAGAAACATACACTTGACGTTGATGGGCACGACATTCACATATAGGAACAACAAGAGACCCGAAGTACTACCTCGAGGAACCCCACATGCTATCGGAAGGGGGTTCTTATTCTATGTTGCTGATCTTGACAATTTGTTTCCTGTTGCTCAGGTAGGACTTAAACCACTATACAGAACCTATGTCGATAGCTTGTAGTTTCTTACATAATATATTATGGTTGACGGTATCGAAGGCCTTTTTGAAGTCACCATACCTATGAGATTCCCTAGCGACATTTTTAATTCTCAGGTAGTCCATTAGATTGGTAATTATGGAGAAAGTTTTTATCATTAAGATACCCAACTGCTTGACAGTACACTGAATTCTCTAGAATTTTGGACATGGCACTGAGTATACTAAAAGCCTATAGTTGATAATGTCAGGCCTACTATTTTCCTTGAAGAAAGGAGTAACTCTGGCCTCTTTGAACCCCTCCGGAACCGTATTGATGGCACTGGACAAATATATTATGTGCGCAGTGGGGATTAGCAGTTCAGTGGCACCATCATCTAGGAATTTGGCCGAGATATTATCTATACCGGTGCTTTTAGTTGGGTTTAACTTATTTCTTACCTCACGAATTCGTAAGATACACCTAGTAGTTGGCAAACTGGGATGACGCTTTTATTACTATATTAAGTTTAAAACTTATTGAAGTCTGTGTTAAAGGTATTCGATGCAACCGGCAATTTACTTATTAATATTGATACAGCAGTTGTATAGAACGAATTGAAACAATATGCCACTTTGTTTTATAGCATATATAGCCTATCGGTTCTTTCAGTTCTTGCCAGTTTTTACTGAGGTTCTTGTATTCATCGATGTTTGAGCAACAGAGACTTGTCTTTACTCCTTTCATAAGCTTCTGCATTATTCCTTACCCTTTTGAATTCATTTATCTGGTGGCCTGGTGGTTAACGCTCTCGCTTCACACGGTGAGGGCCTGGGTTCGATTCCCAGCCAGAGTAGAAACATTGGACGTGTTTCTTTCCACCTGTTGTCTATGTTCCCCATCAGTAAAATGGGTACCTGGGTGTTAGTCGACTGGTGTGGGTCGCATCCTGGGACACTGACCTAAGGAGGCCTGGTCACAGACCGGGTCGCGGGGGCGTTGACCCCCGGAACTCTCTCCAGATCTCCAGATATATAGCCTATCGGTTCTTTCAGTTCTTGCCAGTTTTTACTGAGGTTCTTGTATTCTTCGATGTTTGAGCAACAGAGACTTGTCTTTACTCCTTCCATAAGCTTCTGCATTATTCCTTACCCTTTTGAATTCATTTATCTGCAATATCCTGTTTGCCTATCATCTTTTTAGCAACTGATCCCTGAATTTGACAGTCTAATATCTCAGCAATTGTACAGGGTTTAGTTCTTCGGTAAATCCTAACCTCTTTAGCTCGTGCAAGATTATTAAGGATGGCAGTGAACATGTTTCTGAATGTTTCCCAGGCAGTATTTACGTCTGTGCAAATTGTTACCACAGTCCAGTCACAATTGTGTAGCCTGTTTACCTTAAACTGTCCAAATGTAGATGTACGTTTGATCGTGTAGCGCTCCGACCTTGATTTTCTCTTGTTAAGAAGGCTGCCTGCGACATTTCTGTGTTTATTTCTGTGAGATGCATTGATTATATTAGGTAAAAGACACAAGTGCAACTAATGTGATATTTTACTGTGGCAACGTCTCGCTCTCCAGGAGCTTTATGAAGCCGTAACGGCTTGATAAAGTGAACATTGGAAAGACTGGATATCAGAATGGATGGAGTAAGTATGGAGGATGTAAATTTGTTGAGATAATTGGGATTATTATTATAATCAAGGGGGAAGCGCTGAACCCGGAGGATTATACAGCGCCTGGGGGGGGGGGATGTGGAAGGCATTCAGGCTTAATTCGGGGAACTGGAGCACAGATCCAATTCCCTAAATCAAGAGCCCCTCACCAACATCAAGGAACCTTCCTTGAGGGGAGATAATTGGGAGTGGATTTGTCAGCAGATGAGTCTGTGAAAGACCAGGTGAACCATAAAATTGACGAGGAGAAAAACGGCATGTGGTGCATTGAGGCACCTGTAGAGACGAAGAACGTTATCCTTGGAAGCAAAAGGGGGAATGTATGAGAGTGTTATGGTGCCAACATTCTTGTATGGGTGTGAAGCATGGGTTGTGAATGTTGTAGCAAGGAGGAGGCTGGAGGCATAAGAGATGTCGTGTCTGAGGGCAATGTGTGGTGTGAAGATTCCGCGGAGTGTTTCTTCTTTTTTTTCAGTCACTTTACCTTGGTGGGAGACGGCTGGTTCCACCGAGTAGAGTGACCCGAAAAAGAAGCATTCTGACCATAACTAACTTCAACATTCTTGCCAGAGGCATGACGGCATTTAAGCTCCTATCCAACTCCAAACTACAATATCCTCACTCACTTCAGAGTGTAGTCACTGTACTTTCTACCTACAGAACACAGGTTTCGCTAACCGATTTCCCTAAAACCCTACATAAACGATACCATGCTCACGCTTCAACAGCCCGTGAAGTAATAGAAACCACTTACATGTACTCACTCCTATCTAGCACTCAGGCACGATTAACAATACCTAAATGTCAGGTAATGTTAAACTGGACATTCCTGCATTTTTTTTAAGACTTAGCAATTATCTTCGAAGCCTGACGGTGGCTGTGATCACTGAGGCGTAAACAAACACTGGCTGGCCCGCTGATGGCCACGGCTTCTTGATCTCAGGAACTGGATCTTATATGTTTTATCATGTCAGTTTTCCACTTTGTGCAGAGCTTTATTAAGTCACGTTTCATTCTGTGTAGAGCTTTATTAAGTCACGTTTCATTCTGTGTAGAGCTTTATTAAGTCACGTTTCATTCTCTGTAGAGGTTCATTGAATTATGTGTTAACCTGAGTAAATCTTTAACAAGCCATGTTTCGCTTTGTGTAGAACTTCATCATTCACGTTTCATTCTTTGTAGAGCTTTATTAAGTCAAGTTTCGAGCCAAGTCGAGCCATGTTTCACTCATACATCCGATAAAGGGATGTATGCTCTTATGTGTACTCACGTAGTTGTCTTCACTAGTACATACTCACCAAGGTGCTGTAGCCTAGTAGCACCCTCCTTTACGTACTCATCTTGTTGCATTCACTTTATATTCATGATTTTAAACCAAATCTCTTGACCAAGTGTCCTAAATGTTATATCTACTCTTTTTACTGACACCTTTACCATTTTATCCAGCCTTTAATGGCACCATTTACTAGGTAGGGTAGCCAATTTCATAAAATATAAATATTAACTGCTCTATTGTCAAGGTGGGATGCCCATATCTATAAGATGGACATAGTGGACGCCATATTAACTAGCTGGGAAGGCCAGAACCATCTGATTCGGGTAGAAAATATTCTATGCCCTCCCAGGAATGGTCAGTAACACATGGCTTGAATGGAAGTCGTGCTCTTGTCTCCCGGGACTGGCGGAGACCATATTTAACACCAGTAATCGTATTTACCTCGGACCGGGACCCCACACTCTTTGAACCTTGACCGTGAAGGTAGACTAAAAAACAAAACGCTGAGGACTCTTCCTTGGGTCATCACCCCATGTAACAATAATATGAACTCCTTCCGTCTCTGTGACCACCAGAGGGACTCCATCTCTGTGACTACCAGAGGGACTCCATCTCTGTGACTACCAGAGGGACTCCATCTCTGTGACTACCAGAGGGACTCCTTCCATCTCTGGGATTACAAGAGGGACTCCTTCCATCTCTGTGACTACCAGAGGGACTCTTTCCATCTCTGTGATTACCAGTCTCTGTGATTACCAGAGGGACTCCTTCCGTCTCTGTGACTACCAGAGGGACGCCTTCCATGTCTGCGACTACCATAGGGGTCCATACATCCGGTGATTACTAGGGAGGCATTTATACTAGTGCCACCACCAACAGGGCCCTTACAACCTGTGACTATCAGAAAGGACCTTACAATCTGTGACTTTCAGAAGGGACTTCACATTCCTGTGACTTCCACAGGGGCTCTTACATCTCACTGACTACCAGAGGGGCCCTTACATCTCAGTGACTACCAGAGGGGCCCTTACATCTCAGTGACTACCAGAGGGGCCCTTACATCTCAGTGACTACCGGAGAGACCCTTATATCTTTGTGGTTAACAGGAGTGTTATTCAGCTTAAGTGTGTCTCGGCTTTATCATAGTCGTAATTGAACTTTGAACTTGATTCGTTAGCCCCAGGTTGATGTCGAGTCGCAGAGGCTCGGATGCAGCAGCTGACCCCAGGTTTCCGTCCCGTTGGTCAAAAGGGACTTCTGTTTTCCTGTCTGTGGAGCAATTTGACCCTTAATTTATGAGCCCTTATAGATGGACCGAATGGGTCAGGGTCCTCTTGGCTTAAGTAGACTATCAATAGTGTATAAAACAGAGGACATTTAATAAAGAGTAACGTATGGTTGGAAGTTTGCCACTGTGCCCCGTGGCCTGGTGGCGATGGCCCGGGTTCGATTCACAGCGAGGTTAGAAACACTGGGCGTGTCTCTTTACACCAGTTGTCTATGTTTCCCATCAGTAATAATGGGTACCTGGGTATTAGTGGACTGGTGTGGGTCGCATCCTGGGACAAAACTGACTTAATTTGCGGGAAATGCTCAGAATAACAAGTGACTTTCTATATAGTAGTATGTCACTGATGTCAACTATGGTCTGTATACCTTGTACATGTACTGGTAGTAAATAAAGATATTATTATCAGTGGTGGGCGTGCAGTGTTGTGGGTCTACCATGCCCCGTCATATATGGTCTCCAATCTACCCATTTTTACATATATAAGACAAGATAAGATTTTGCTCTCGATTTTTAACCAGTTTTAGCCTCCCAGTGTAACCCAATAAGGTCAGCGCGTTATCGGGTACTATCTTATTTTCACTGTTGTCTTTTAACGTTCTCCCCCAAGGTGCGACCCACAATAGTCGACTAACTTTCAGGTACCTACTTATTGCACCTACATAAAAAATTAAATGGTCTACTAAAACGCCTTTTGGATCTTAAGAACCAGCAGCGGTTGTGATTTAGGTTGTGGTTGTGGTGATGTTGGTGGTGGATGTGGTGGCGGTTGTGCTCTTCATGGTGCTGGTAATGCTGGTGGTAGTGGTTATGGCACTGGTGGTGGTTATGGCACTGGCGGCGGTGCTGGTAATGCTGGTGGTGCTGGTACCTGGAGGTTACCTGGAGGTTATTCCGGGGATCAACGCCCCCGCGGCCCGGTCCATGACCAGGCCTCACGGTGGATCAGGGCCTGATCAACCAGGCTGTTACTGCTGGCCGCACGCAGTCCAACGTACGAGCCACAGCTCGTAGTGGTGGTGTGTGGGAGAGGATAGAGGCGCTGAGAGGTGAACAATGGTGCTTCATTTGGTGAACAAACATATTAATGGCCACCAGGACCCGTCCTAACCACAGATCCTGAAGTATCTTCAGTGTTGTGTTGTGAGAGGAATTTTACTCCATGTTAATCCCCTCGTTTCATGATCCAGCTACCCAGTCTAAGTGGATACTCCAACTCGGTCCATGTATACCCATGCCCTCGTCTGCTACACGTCCCCTTTCCACCTGACGGTAGTATAAAAGCACCAGCCTCCTTGCCTCTGCTCCAGAATTTCCACGACTACGGTGCGCCTCACACCAACTCCAAGGCTGAGGGACTGATTACCTCAACTTCTGTATATAGTTCTGCCTTCAAATTATGTCCTGGAATTTGTATTGATAAAGCCACTGGAGAGGGTTTCGGTAGTCAAGGCCCCCGCAGTCCGGTCTGAGACCATCCCCCGTTGTAATGATTACAACTGCGTCTGTTCGGTGATTCAGAGTCCAAACGGTGATTCAATTCAATTCAGTTCAAAGTTTATTCTCTAAAAGGATTACAATGCTGAGTTTATAGAATTTGGTTATTGTGTGGTTTACATGTAGTAAAATAATAATTACAGAGTGTAACACTAGAACACCTAGCATGGCTAGGCATTTCGGGCAGACTTAAATTAAATCTTAAGTTTAAAATATTACAAAATTATGAGGTAAGTTGGTATTATGGCTAAGTGACTAAATGCTAGTTTGTGAGTTTAGCAATGTGAATGCTTTTGTTTTGGCACAATACATAGTTTCAGTATTGGACTATCACAGGCCAACTTATGACTAGTTAGGATTCATTATTTTAAGATTGAGATTGATATTTCTGTTTATGGTCAAATGGGTGAGTGAGTGAAAGTGTGAACCACCAGGTGGTATTCGTGTAATTAGTTGACAGGGTGTATCAGGGAGATAAGATGTTTCTAATGGTAGTTTTGAAGGTGATGAATGTGTCTGCAGCTCTAGAGTTTTCAGGTAGGGTGTTCCAGATTTTAGGGCCTTTGACATACATTGAATTTTTGTAAAGGTTTAGTCGGACACGGGGAATGTCATAAAGATGTTTGTGTCTGGTGTTATGCCTGTGGGTTCTGTCACAACTATCAAGAAAGCATTTTAGGTCAAGGTTAATATTGGAATTTAAGGTCCTGTAGATGTAGATTGCACAGTAGTAAGTGTGGATGTACTGAACAGGGAGTAAGTTTAGATCTATGAAGAGTGGGGGGTGTGTGTTGCCAGGGATGGGATTTAGTGATTATTCTTACTGCAGCTTTTTGTTGGGTTATTATTGGCTTTAGGTGTGTTGCTGCAGTTGATCCCCAAGCACAAATAGCATAGGTGAGGTATGGATAAATAAGTGAGTGGTATAGTGAGAGAAGGGCATTTTGCGGCACGTAGTATCGTATCTTGGTATAAGTAGTGATTTCAGCTACTAAGTCCCAATGGCGAGTCGAGCTACTGAGTCCTAATGGTTACTCAAGCTGAGTCCTAATGATGACTCAAGTAAATGGTAATTAAGAGTTATAACTCAAAATGGTTACTTCATTTACTAATTCCAGCTCTTGTGTAGGTGTTGAAAGTTGAGCATGGGCGTAGAAACGTGAGCATGGGCGTAGAAACGTGAGCATGGGCGTAGAAACGTGAGCATGGGCGTAGAAACGTGAGCATGGGCGTGGAAACTAGAGCATGAGTATGGGAATGTGAGCAGAGGCTTAGGAACTGGAGCATGGGAGTTGAAACGTGAGCGTGGAAACGGGAGCACGAGTACAGATACGTGAGCATGGGCAGGGGAACGGGAGCATGGGCAAAGGAGCATTTCGGGCAAATTAGGTCAATTTTGTCCCAGGATGCGACCCACACTAGTCGGCTAACACCCAGATACCCATTTTACTGATGGGTGAACATGGACATCCGGTGTAGGGAAACACGCCCAATGTTTCAACCCTTTGCCGGGAATCGAACCTGGACCCTCACCGTGTGATGCGAGAGCTTTTGCCACCAGGCCACGGGGCACGTGAATATGGGAATCGAAATGTGAGCAGGGATGTGGAAAGTGATCATGGGCATGGGAACGTGAGCATGGGCGTGAGGGTGAGCGTTGGAATATAAACATGGGTTAGGCTGGGTAGCCTGGCTGGCTGGCTGGCTGGCTGGCTGGCTGGCTGGCTGGCTGGATGGATGGATGGATGGCTGGTATCCTGGCTGGCTAGATGGCTGGGTGGTAGCCTGGCTGGCTAGATGGATGGATGGCTGATAACCTGGCTGACTGGTCGTACCGCTGGACAACCGTTCCAGTTTGGCCGTAGAATTCAAACTGCGGTCAAACGTCATTATTGTGTGCGTCGAAGGTCACTGCTGTGTGAGTCAAAGGTCATTGTTGTGTGCGTCAAAGGTCATTGTTGAGTGCGTCAAAGGTCATTGTTATGTGGGTCAGTTTATGTGAGAAGAGACCTTAAAAAAAAAATTCATCTCTACAGCATCCGCGAATTTCTCTTAAAATGTCTTCAATTCTTAAAGAATTGCATCTTCCATCTTCTTGCTCTGGGACAAGAATATGCAAGTCATTAGATATATTGCATCACACCAGCCACTGTGCAACAATGCAATGTGTGGCATAAGCTCCTAATGCAGTTAATTATGAGTAAATCCGAAGCGGTAGACACAAGTTGTCACCTGGAAACTAAAATCTCAATTTCATGGAAACTCTGGTATACCTGTCCCAAACTATTTGAAGCTTCTCACCAAGAAACAACAGCTATGATGAAAAACTGTAGCGGAATTCTTTTGATCAAGGAAACACTTGTGAAACACTTGTGGAACACTTGTGAAACACTTGTGGAACACTTGTGGAACACTTGGGTATCATCATTGTGGAGACCTTTCCCCAGCCAATGGCTTTCTCAGTCTAATACAGAGAAGAAGAATATATAATATAATATCTTTATTTACTACAAGTACAAGGTATACAGACCATACCTGATATCAGTGACATACTACTATATAGAAAGCCGCTTGTTACGCTGAGCATTTCCCGCAAATTAGGTCAGTTTAGCCCTAGGATGTGACCCACACCAGTCCACCTACACCCAGGTACCTATTATTACTGATGGTGAACATGGACAACCGGTGTAAGGAAACACGCCCAGTGTTTCCACCATTCTCAGGGAATCGAACCCGGGCCCTCACCGTGTGAGAAAGATGAGGAAAAGCTTGAGATAACCATTCAGCCTTGAGCCCATGTGATCAGTCCTTCAATCTTGTTAGAAGATATTCGCTGAGAAGGGCTGCTGTAGATACCATTCCATTATTTCAATCAGGGGAAGCATTAAATCCGTAAGGATAGTAGAGTAGAAGGAGAATTGAAGGAATTGATATTCAACCTGAGGAAGCTGAGGATCAGTTCGTAGGGTCGAGGTATTTCTTTAAGGAGACATTCTTCAGTCATTTAATGCAAAATAATTCGATTCCATTTCGCGATTAAAATGGACAAAATGGCGCCCAAACACTCCATCAACAATACCAACCAGCTTCATAAATAAGATATACAAGTCAGTGCCGGATCAGCCGGGCTGTGGCTCGTGCGTTTGACTGCGTGCGGCCAGCAGTAACAGCCTAGTTGATCAGGCCCTGATCCATCGGGAGGCCTGGTCATGGACCGGGCCGCGGGGGCGTTGATCCCCGGAATAACCTCCAGGTAACCTCCAGGTAATCCAGGTAAGTACTGAAATTTGGAGAAGGATCATAAGAGGCCTTGTAAATTTATCAGAAGTAAACCAAGTTTGGGAATGAAACTGAGAAGCTGCCTCGTGCACTCCTCAGTTCCTCCACGACTCTTTACTTGGTACACAAAAGTTTTGAGGTGGTCAGTCCCTCAGTCTGAGACTGAGGGACTGACCACCTCAAAACTTTAAGGGTGATGGACTGATTACATCGTCTTCAAGTATCTTCTGCTTCTATCAACTTTTCTGTACTTGACTGAAGAAGCCTACTGTGTAGGCGAAACGTTTCATAATAAAGATACCTAACTGTTGCATATGTGTCTTACCTAACAACCCGCATTTAGAAGAGAGAAGCTTACGACGACGTTTCGGTCCCACTTGGACTATTTACAAAGTTAGTGTGACTTTGTAAATGGTCCAAGTCGGACCGAAACGTCGTCTTAAGCTCCTCTCTTCTATGTGCGGGTTATTTGTGTATCGTTCCAGTCACGGTATTGTGGCTTTTTTATTCTTTACTTAGTAATAGTTCACTAGAATCCAACATTTAAACCTGATTCAACACATCACTCTATATCGATAAATGAAAACTTTATAGGAGTTTAATGGAGAACAAGAACAATGCACATAAAAGTGAACCATACCACGAGCGGGGCTTGAACTCGCGATTAAGGAGTCGTAAAAATCCACACCGACGCCTGAGCCACTGGGCCAGTGATATGGTTTGTTTACAATCGTGTCATTACGATTTCTTAAGTCACATAATAAAGACATTGACTATTTTTCATATATATATAACTGGCATCTACGTAGTCTAAATGCAATACAAAAATACTTACACTTAGATGCACCAGCGATTAGGAGTTTGAAGCCGACCAGAAGAATCATTTTTGTAGATGAATGGTTCAGAGAACCGACATGTTGATAAATTAGACACATGTGCAACTCTTGGGTATCTTTATTGAGGAAACGTTTCGCCACACAGTGGCTTCATCAGTCCATACGTATAGACTGATGAAGCCACTGTGTGGAGAAACGTTTCCTCAATAAAGATACCCAAGAGTTGCACGTGTCTAATTTATCAACAGAAGAATCATTCTCTAGTTATTACATGGAAAGAAATTTAAGATAAATTCCTATTTTAAAATTTCTATAACTCGATGTAAAAATACAACCCATCAACATAAAAAGTTTGAAATCTCTATAACGGCATTCTCCAGAAATAGCTCTGAATCCAACGTTGCCAAGTTTATTGCCAATTTCATATTTGTTCCCATAATCTAAAATTACAGGATATTATCCCTTTTAAGTTATGCATCAGCGTTAATATTTTGAAGCCAATAAGACATAAGAACACAAGAAAGAAGGAACACTGCAACAGGCCTACTGACCCATGAGGAGCAGGTCCATGTCCCCCCCCCCGGATTAGACCAATGACCCCCCAGTCTGGTCACCTCCACTCAAGGATGGAGCACTGTACCAGACCCAGCAGCACAAGCTAGTCAGGTCCAACTCACACCCACTCACACCCACTCAAGTATTTATCTAACCTATTTTTAAAACAACACAACGTTTTAGCCTCAATAACTGTACTCGGGAGTTTGTTCCACTCATCCACAACTCTATTACCAAACCAGTGCTCTCCTATATCCTTTCTGAATCTGAATTTTTCCAACTTGAAACCATTGCTGCGAGTCCCTTCTCGGCAGGAAATTTTCAGCACGCTATTTACACCCCCTTTATTTATTCCTGTTTTCCATTTATACTCCTCGATCGTATCTCCCCTAATTCTACGAGTTATTCTTTAGTTATTAAATAATAACTTGTGTTATTTAATTAGTAAAATTGGCAAATTTGGATTTATGCAGCCCAGTAACTACTTGAACCTTGTCTAAGAAAAAAAAACCTACCATGACTAATAACTAATTTCTCCTGTTATCTCACGGATTTTCATGAGAACGAAGACTCAAGGTTCTCAGTTTATCCTCATGTGAGATATTCCTTATACTGTGCATTAATTTTCTCATCTTTCTCTGTATCTTCTCCAGCTACGAGGCCTGGTCTCAGACCGGGCAGCGGGGGCGTTGACCCCCGAAACCATCTCCAGGTATACTCCAAATATATCCAAGGTTTTAACTTCAATCACAAGGATTCCAGTGGTTATATGGTTTGTAAATTAATTTAGTGTGTGGACAACACACACACACACACAAACACACACACACACACACACACACACACACACACACAAACACACACACACACACACACACACACACACTCACACACACACACACACACACACACACACACACACACACACGCACACACACACACACCTATTTGTACTCACCTATTTGTGGTTGCAGGGGTCGAGTCATAGCTCCTGGCCCCGCCTCTTCACTGATTGCTAAAATGCTTTCCCGTGCCGGGAATCGAACCCGGGCCTCGCGGGAGGATACGCGGCTCTCACCCGCGAGGCCCGGGTTCGATTCCCGGCACGGGAAAGCATTTTAGCAATCAGTTAAGAGGAGGGGCCAGGAGCTATGAATCGACCCCTGCAACCACAAATAGGTGAGTACAAATAGGTGAGTACACACACACACACACACACACACATAACTTAATGCGTAACTTCTTATCCATCAGATGCATCAGTTATTAAATACTGAAACCATACAGAAGAAGACTTAAATATATTTAACGTGATTTAATGTGAATATTAGTTCCAACACATAAATTTTACTCTCTACTGTCGTTGATAAGACTCCTTGAACACTCATGCCAAGCAGCAGAGGATTTTGGAAGTTATTCGAGCCATTCCAGGAAGCTGGGATGAATTCTTAAACTTTGGTGATAGGGCACCTACCGATTGGTAGGTAAGACACAAAGGCAACAGTTAGGCAACTTTATTCCGAAACGTTTCGCCTACACAGTAGGCTTCTTCAGTCGAATACAGAAAGTAGGCAGGAACAGTAGAGATGTGAAGACGATGTAATCAGTCCATCACCCTTGAAGTCGTAGAATTTGAGGTTGTCAGTCCCTCGGCCTGGAGAAGTTCAGTTCCATAGTCAGGAACTATCTGAAGATCAAGCGACAGTGCGGAGACTTAAATACTGTCGGTATTTTATATCATTTTGATGTTCACCTACCGATTGTTCCGAGAATTTTGCCCTAGTTACCGTACACCAGTTATGAAACTTTTAGAACAAATTTATAATACCGTGACTTAAGCCAATTAAGCCGTCGGGTGAATTGAACCTGCCTCGCATGGGCCAGTAAGCCTGCTGCAGTCTTCTTTCTTCTGTTCTTATAATACCGTGACTGGAACAATTCACAGCTAACAAAGGGTCAATATCCTGGTTGGAATAATTCACAAGTGGCCCGGTGGTCTGGTGGCTAAAGCTCCCGCTTCACACACGGAGGGCCCGGGTTCGATTCCCGGCGGGTGGAAACATTTCGACACGTTTCCTTACACCTGTTGTCCTGTTCACCTAGCAGCAAATAGGTACCTGGGTGTTAGTCGACTGGTGTGGGTCGCATCCTGGGGGACAAGATTAAGGACCCCAATGGAAATAAGTTAGACAGTCCTCGATGACGCACTGACTTTCTTGGGTTATCCTGGGTGGCTAACCCTCCGGGGTTAAAAATCCGAACGAAATCTTATCTTATCTTATCTCTCATAGATTCATAATTCCGTAGCTGGAACATCTTCCAACTATAGCAATAAATCTCAAAATCATTGCTGGAATTAACCCACGAAGTCAAAATATCCTGGAAGGAACAATCCAGTATTAACCCACACAATCACAAAACCGTTGCTGGAAAAGTTTAAGACTCACAGGTATATAATACCGTGGTTTGAACAACTCACAACAGACAATGTCTCGGAACAGTGGCTGGAACAATTCACAAATACCTTACAAGGTCACAATACGTAGATGGAACAATTCACATCAAAGTTACAAGATCACAGTAACAGAGTTGCATGAAATGTCAGTGAACTCACAGTGAACTCACAGTGAACTCACAGTGAACTCACAGTGAACTCACAGTGAACTCACCGCGGCTTGAAAAAATAACTCCTAAGCCCACAATATCGTAGCGAGAACAATTCGCAAGCAATAAAGATCACAAAACAGTGATTGGAACAATTCACAACCCACAAGGTCACACTGTCGTGGTTGGAACAATTCATAACCAATGAACTTACAAAACCCAGGTTGGAACAATTCACAGCCCATGAACCTACACAACCCAGGTTGGAACAATTCACAACTAACGTAGTCACAGTACAATGGCTTCAACAATTCACATCCAATTCACAAGGTAACATTATGAATTAAACAAATGCTATACCGTGGCTACAGGAAAAAAAATATCCCACACTTTGGAGAGGGAACTTAAGACGACGTTTCGGTCTGTCCTGAACCATTATAAAGTCACATCTTTAAATTGAAAATGCATCTAAAGTTTCCACTAGGCTAATGGCAGTTTTCTGTCTATTGGATCATAATCAAGCTTAGAACTAGCTAGCCACGACCTAAGTTAAGTCTTGTAGGTGATCTAAACAGTTCTACCACAAGAAATTTAAGAATTATTTACCGTAAATTTGACTAATCTGGTGAGCGCTGCTGGCTAACGGGGTGGGCTGCTGGTAGTGGGAGGCGGGGTTTGGGTGGTGGGTGGGGATGTAGTAGCCGTGCAGATGTCCGGTGGCTATAACTCCCACCCACATCACCCTCTTGACCACAGGTGTGATCTAGACAGCTGTTTTAAAGTGAAAAAGTCTTAGACCACACCCTAAATGGCCAAATTTAACCGCTTCATAAACGGTTCCAGGACACTTCACTTTAGAAAACTAAAAGGTGAGAGGGAGAGGACGTGACCCCATCTATTCAGTACCCCACGATAGGGTACCAATGGATTTTGACTTCTGACTTTTAAAATGTTCCCTCTCATGAAAGTCCCCTGGACAATGGTCAGCCATCCACCCCAAGCAGATGTCTCATGACACCACATCTCATCCGGGACAACTTAGGAACCTCCGAGGGTCACAGGCTGGAACGTCCAACCACTGCTTAACTTCAGTGTTATCGAAGACTAACTTAACCATGGATGGTTCACGAAAGGATTTGGATGATGAAATATGAGAACATGGTGAAGAATTTGAAGAGTTTTATCAAGTCAAAAATTTTAAGCAGAGTGAAAAATTTTCCTAATAACAGCTGGTTCTGCAAACTGAAGAATGTAGATGAATGGTTCAGAGAACCGTCAAGTTGATAAATTAGACATACATGCAACACTTGGGTATCTTTAGTGGTTAAAGATACCCAAGTGTTGCATGTGTGTCTAATTTATCGTTTATCAAACTGAAGAATGTTGAACATCAAAATGGAATAAAATACCGACAGGTTGGTAGGTAAGACACAAAGGCAACAGTTAGGCAACTTTATTCCGAAACGTTTCGCCTACACAGTAGGCTTCTTCAGTCGAATACAGAAAGTAGGCAGGAACAGTACATATCTTCTGTTCCTGCCTACTTTCTGTATTCGACTGAAGAAGCCTACTGTGTAGGCGAAACGTTTCGGAATAAAGTTGCCTAACTGTTGCCTTTGTGTCTTACCTACCAACCTGTCGGTATTTTATACCATTTTGATGTTCATCTTGTCAGACACTGCAACACATGGCCTCTTGGTACAGAAAACACCTTGGACAACCCTTTCAAGTGAGAACTGTTGGATCTGAGAGGGACCTGACCTCTCAGAGGCTACATTCTCACTACTACTACTACTCTGCACCTCTCCTTCCGACAGTATTTAAGTCTCTGCACTGTCGCTTGATCTTCAGATAGTTCCTGACTATGGAACTGAACTCTCCAGGCTGAGGGACTGACAACCTCAAATTCTGCGACTTCAAGGGTGATGGACTGATTACATCGTCTTCACATCTCTACTGTTCCTGCCTACTTTCTGTATTCGACTGAAGAAGCCTACTGTGTAGGCGAAACGTTTCGGAATAAAGTTGCCTAACTGTTGCCTTTGTGTCTTACCTGAAGAATGTTGTCAG
>NW_027195850.1:87500-129048 GCF_038502225.1 Cherax quadricarinatus | reverse complement strand
TCCCATTGCTGATCCTCTAGTGACAGGTTCAGTGCCTTCTTAGGGTTGACCTCAGGTGTGCGTCATGTTCGTCAAGTGTCGGGTTGTCAAAAGAGGGTACACACCTGAGGAAGTAAGTGAGTCTTGGAATAGTAAGGCACCTTGTGAGGAGATACAGAGCATCATGGGCATCAAGATTGCTTATTCTCTCCTCCATTTTCATCAGGTCATTCAATTTGTCCTTGAGGACTGTGTCGATGGCCTGGTGACCCAGCGGTGCTCTGGGAGAATTCTTCGCACAGCATTGATTATTTCCTGGTTTGCTGTGATGATTTCACACTTGGAGGGATTGAGGATGAGTCCCAAGTCTTCTCCCTGTGTTTTCACCAGTTGTAGGTCCCCTACCAGGGACTCTTCAGTACCTGCCAGAGTGCCATCATCCAGGTACCAGATGTTGAGCTCGCTGCGTAGGCTGGAAGTTAGTTCTCTTACTGCCAAGCAGAAGAGAAGTGGAGCGAGTGGGTCACCCTGCTGAACACCTTCTGATGAGAGAATTTCATGTTCTCCAAACAAAAGAATTGAGGGTTTGCTGTAGCCGGCTGAAATGAACGGAAAAAGACTGGGGAAGCGATCCCGAACAGCTGGCAAGACAGCATCTCTCTTTACCATATTAACGGCATTTCTAAAATCAAGTTTGACTATGGCCTTGTCTTCTGGTAGGTCTCTGATGTAGGCCCTTGCCGCATGAGCTGCAGCTTCACTGCCTAGAGGGACCCCAAAGCCCAGTTGGTGTGGCTGGAGTAAACTGGCAGCTTCTAGACGAATGTTTCTTACTGCTGCTTTGGCAACGAGACGGCGAAGAGTGTTTCCAACCGCAATGGGTCTGATTCCCCCATCCTTCTTCTTCAAGGCACACAGTGAGGCTCCAAAAAAGAAAGGTTTAATTTCTTCTGGGATTCGCCCAGCCAGGCAGTTGTTGACGAAAGTTGTTAACCCGGTGAGAAGAAGTGATGCAGATGCACCGAGTACTGGATTTACCCTCTCCTTGAGGTGCTGAGGTCGAATTCCCGTGTAACCTGGAGTTTACCTGGAGAGAGTTTCGGGGGTCAACGCCCCCGCGGCCCGGTCTGTGACCAGGCCTCCTGGTGGATCAGCGCCTGATCAACCAGGCTGTTGCTGCTGGCTGCACGCAAACCAACGTACGAGCCACAGCCCGGCTGATCAGGAACTGACTTTAGGTGCTTGTCCAGTGCCAGCTTGAAGACTGCCAGGGGTCTGTTGGTAATCCCCCTTATGTGTGCTGGGAGGCAGTTGAACAGTCTCGGTCCCCTGACACTTATTGTATGGTCTCTTAACGTGCTAGTGACACCCCTGCTTTTCATTGGGGGGATGGTGCATCGTCTGCCAAGTCTTTTGCTTTCGTAGTGAGTGATTTTCGTGTGCAAGTTCGGTACTAGTCCCTCTAGGATTTTCCAGGTGTATATAATCATGTATCTCTCCCTATTGCGTTCCAGGGAATACAGGTTTAGAAACCTCAAGCGCTCCCAGTAATTGAGGTGTTTTATCTCCGTTATGCGCGCCGTGAAAGTTCTCTGTACATTTTCTAGGTCGGCAATTTCACCTGCCTTGAAAGGTGCTGTTAGAGTGCAGCAATATTCCAGCCTAGATAGAACAAGTGACCTGAAGAGTGTCATCATGGGCTTGGCCTCCCTAGTTTTGAAGGTTCTCATTATCCATCCTGTCATTTTTCTAGCAGATGCGATTGATACAATGTTATGGTCCTTGAAGGTGAGATCCTCCGACATAATCACTCCCAGGTCTTTGACGTTGGTGTTTCGCTCTATTTTGTGGCCAGAATTTGTTTTGTACTCTGATGAAGATTTAATTTCCTCATGTTTACCATATCTGAGTAATTGAAATTTCTCATCGTTGAACTTCATATTGTTTTCTGCAGCCCACTGAAAGATTTGGTTGATGTCCGCCTGGAGCCTTGCAGTGTCTGCAATGGAAGACACTGTCATGCAGATTCGGGTGTCATCTGCAAAGGAAGACACGGTGCTGTGGCTGACATCCTTGTCTATGTCGGATATGAGGATGAGGAACAAGATGGGAGCTAGTACTGTGCCTTGTGGAACAGAGCTTTTCACCGTAGCTGCCTCGGACTTTACTCTGTTGACGACTACTCTCTGTGTTCTGTTAGTGAGGAAATTATAGATCCATCGACCAACTTTTCCTGTTATTCCTTTAGCGCGCATTTTGTGCGCTATTACGCCATGGTCACACTTGTCGAAGGCTTTTGCAAAGTCTGTATATATTACATCTGCATTCTTTTTGTCTTCTAGTGCATTTAGGACCTTGTCGTAGTGATCCAGTAGTTGAGACAGACAGGAGCGACCTGTTCTAAACCCATGTTGCCCTGGGTTGTGTAACTGATGGGTTTCTAGATGGGTGGTGATCTTGCTTCTTAGGACCCTTTCAAAGATTTTTATGATATGGGATGTTAGTGCTATTGGTCTGTAGTTCTTTGCTGTTGCTTTACTGCCCCCTTTGTGGAGTGGGGCTATGTCTGTTGTTTTTAGTAACTGAGGGACGACCCCCGTGTCCATGCTCCCTCTCCATAGGATGGAAAAGGCTCGTGATAGGGGCTTCTTGCAGTTCTTGATGAACACAGAGTTCCATGAGTCTGGCCCTGGGGCAGAGTGCATGGGCATGTCATTTATCGCCTGTTCGAAGTCATTTGGCGTCAGGATAACATCGGATAGGCTTGTGTTAATCAAATTTTGTGGCTCTCTCATAAAAAATTCATTTTGATCTTCGACTCTCAGTCTGGTTAGCGGCTTGCTAAAAACTGAGTCATATTGGGACTTGAGTAGCTCACTCATTTCCTTGCTGTCATCTGTGTAGGACCCATCTTGTTTAAGTAGGGGCCCAATACTGGACGTTGTTCTCGATTTTGATTTGGCATAGGAGAAGAAATACTTTGGGTTTCTTTCGATTTCATTTATGGCTTTTAGTTCTTCCCGCGATTCCTGACTCCTAAAGGATTCTTTTAGCTTAAGTTCGATGCTTGCTATTTCTCTGACCAGTGTCTCCCTGCGCATTTCTGATATATTGACCTCTTTTAGCCGCTCTGTTATTCTTTTCCGTCGCCTGTAAAGGGAGCGCCTGTCTCTTTCTATTTTACATCTACTCCTCCTTTTTCTTAGAGGAATAAGCCTTGTGCATACATCGAGTGCCACCGAGTTAATCTGTTCTAGGCATAAGTTTGGGTCTGTGTTGCTTAGTATATCTTCCCAGCTTATATCGGTTAGGACTTGGTTTACTTGGTCCCACTTTATGTTTTTGTTATTGAAGTTGAATTTGGTGAATGCTCCCTCGTGACTAGTCTCATTTTGTCGGTCTGGGGCTCCACGCATACATGTCTGAACCTCAATTATGTTGTGATCTGAGTATATTGTTTTTGATATGGTGACATTTCTTATCAGATCATCATTGTTAGTGAAGATGAGGTCTAGTGTATTCTCCAGTCTAGTAGGCTCTATTATTTGCTGGTTTAAATTGAATTTTGTGCAGAGATTTAAAAGCTCGTGTGAGTGTGAGTTTTCATCAGAGCTGCCTCCTGGTGTTATTACTGCAACAATATTATTTGCTATATTCCTCCATTTTAGGTGCCTTAAGTTGAAATCCCCCAGGAGCAAGATGTTGGGTGCAGGAGCTGGAAGATTTTCCAGACAGTGGTCAATTTTTAACAGCTGTTCCTGGAATTGCTGGGATGTTGCATCCGGAGGCTTGTAGACTACCACAATGACTAGGTTTTGGTTCTCGACCTTTACTGCTAAAACTTCCACTACGTCATTTGAGGCATTAAGCAGTTCTGTGCAAACAAGTGACTCTGCAATGTACAGGCCAACCCCCCCCTTTTGCCTGTTCACTCTGTCACATCTGTATAGGTTGTAACCTGGGATCCATATTTCGTTGTCCAAGTGATCCTTTATGTGGGTCTCAGTGAAAGCCGCGAACATTGCCTTTGCCTCTGCAAGCAGTCCACGGATGAAAGGTATTTTGTTGTTTATTGCTGGCTTTAGACCCTGTATATTTGCAAAGAAGAATGTTATCGGACTGGTGGTATTGTTGGTACTGGGGGGGGGATTTTTTTTTTCGGCATTAGTATCTGTATCTGTTGGTTTGGAGTGGAGGCCATCGACTGTGGTTCCACTCCAGGAATGACTGGATTTGGTGTACGATTTCTGCCATTTCCTGCCAGTTTTTTTTCCTTCCTGGCACTATAAAACCTCTCCCTCTTGAGTGGCTGTGGCTACCCAGGTTTTCCCATGGCCTGGATGTTTTGTATCTTTTTGTCCCCTTTAGATGGTATGCCTGGCAATTTAAGTTATAGCACAGTCTTTCCTGTACTGAAGAGGTACACATTTCAGGGTGAAAAAGCTTACAGGAAGGGAGTTTGCATTTTCCTGTTGTCATATGGGCATGACATTTTCTAGGGTGGTCATAGTTGCATGTCCCATCTGTTTTTCCAGATTTCCCATGCCAGCAGATACCAAGTGCATAGTATGTGCACAGGCTTGGTTTCCGTTTGCCTTGGGTTTCTGTGACTGTATTCCCTGTTGGTGCATGTTTCCCTGTCTTATTCCTATCCTCCTTAGCACCAACAATGGAGCTCCCACCAGTTGTTTTTGGTAATTTATCCTCACTATTGCTATTGGAGTCCTCTTGTTTGCTATTTCCTGCGGTATTTCTGGTTTGCAATATTGGTTTTATCTTATCTTTGACTACACTTGTTTCCCTACTATGGCTCCTGTCCTCTATGAGGTCATTTATATGTATTCCTTCCTGCGTATAATTCCCGACTACCTGGACAAAATCTCCAGCTTCACCATTACTGTCTCCCAGGACAATATCTCCAACTTCACCATTTCTGTCTCCCAGGACAGCACCTCCAGCTTCACCATTACTGTCTCCCAGGACAGCACTATCAGCCCCACATTTACTGACTACCAGGACATCACCTCCAGCCTTACAGTTTGTGACTACATGGCCAGTATCAAGGGCAGTACCATTCAGCCCGGACTTTTTATGTTCCCATCTGTTGTAGAAAGCTTCCAGGTTTTCTATGAAAGCAGCTTTGATGTTATCCTCTTTTAATACCCTTGTGATTTTAGTCCACAGATTTTCCTCATTTGGGCATACCCAAAAACACTTCTCTGTTTTAATACTGCTTGTAGCTAGTTCTGGGATATCTGCACAAGGGGCGTGACACCAATTTCCACAAAAATGACAATTTATCCATGTGGTAGCCCGTTTGTTTGACTGACCACAGACTACACACAGCTTCATAATGATTTGAATGGTTGATTTACTGCAAGTCTACTAGCAACCTCTTGAATATTATATTAATAACCTTAAATGAAGCTCTAGCTATTTGTATTTCTGTTTCTAACTCTTTTTGTATATTGGACAGCTTACCGTCACGTTCCTGATTTTTAATGTTTGTGTTTATAAGGGCGCCTACAAACCCATCCGTTTACAGTCTGCTTTATTGTCCAACGAAACTGTTTGAAACCAGTCCCGGGTTCGGACCAGTCAAGGGTTCGGACCAGTCGATCTGCTCTGATCAGTGGGTCACTTATTTAAAACATACTGGTCGGTGATTTGAGCTAACACATGAAGGATCTACTGGAAATTATCTACCCGAGTAATATGTGATTTGACTGATACAAAAGTATAACTTGCGTGTTGAAGAGCCGGTGATATCTGGCAGCTCCTACAATGACGTACAGTCGACCTCTTTGTTTATCAATCGCTGTATCTGGCTTTTCTATTTTTGTTTTTCCGTCTCCACCACAATAAATGCTATATTATCACTATAGTTGACTGGTGCAAATTTTGGAGGAAGGACGCTTTTTCTGTAGTAATAATTGCTTCTCGTTGTGTATATTGCGACCGCTGGTAACTACAGGTTATATGAAATTCACAGTAACGTCTCGTATTTCAAGAAAAAGAAACTAATGAAAGTCACTCCACTCCACTAAGTACCATTATAATACTGGTTAGTTGCTACTACAACACTGTATTCTGCTATTCACTGGTATCACTAGATTATATGCGGGTACACTAGCAGGCACAATCGCCTTACAGACTTCCGATTCAGGCAAAATTAATTGTTCAGTGATGGGGTCTTCCTCAGGGTTGTTGTTGATGGCTATGGTGTCCCTGGTTGGATGCTTGTCTCTTAGTGCTTGGGCTGTGGTCTCATCTTTGGGGGCTACAGTGTCGTCACTTGTAATTATTCTTATTGCTCCCACTGTGTTACCTTCTTCAATTTTTTTGCTAACCTGTGCGCAAATTTTCTCGTTTTCAGTGGGACTTTTCTTGGGTCTACCTTTGTGATTCCTGCGATTGTGGGGCAGAGGGACACAATTATCCGTTCTTGGGTAGTTGCGCACTGCCTTGATAACTGACGTGGTTAGCAGTTTGCCTCGTCTCTCAGGAACTGCAAGACAGACATTGCCGAACAGGAGCAGGTTGCGCCATGCTTGGATGGTGCCTCGGGCTTCTAAGTTGGTGGAACCTCCATTCACCTGCTTGAGAAGGTCTGTGAATTTCCCTGCTGCATATGGGCGAGCCGCTTTAGGGATGTAGAATAGGGTACTGTTAGCAGTGGATTTGAATGCCAACAGAAGGTTATCACAAGTGAGGAGGTTGCCATTGGAATTGTCATCTGCCTGTGGAGGCTGTGGGCTGCTCTCTGCTGGGGGCATATGTGATCCTGCACACCCATTGTGTGCACGAATGCGACCATCCCTGTTGCGTGCTCGAAACTCTCCACACACCTGACATGTGCCTCTTCTTTCATTGTTGGGTGCACTGTTTCCCTGGTTTTGTGGCTGGCTGGCTTCATCATCTGCCATACCTCAATCTGTGTGGTAAGCCCAGGCTGAAGGGAAAATGGCGCATGGCCCATACCGCATGTGGTTCATGGTGGTGGTAGGGGGAGGAGAGGGGTCTCCCCCCTTGTGGTGGGCTATGGAGGAAAGGGAGGAGTGGAAGATGTGTGATGAGGCGCAGTAGGGCACTCACTCCCTCCCAGGACAAGTCACTATACAACACAATGCTCTGTGCACCTGCTACTATGCGCCACTATGCTCTGTGCACCTGTTACTATACACCACTATGCTCTGTGCACAGCCCCACTATAAACGACAAGCCGCTATACACTACACGTGCTATGCGCATACCATGCTCATACTACGCACTATACACTATATACACTATACACACGTTGAACAAACACTCCATTGTTGTAACACGAGCACATGGTGTATGCACGCCTGTTTGGGGAAGGGGGAGACACAGTCTTACCCCTCAACCTCCGCCTCCTCCTCCTCCTCCATTAGGCCTTCCCTCACTGACCTCACCTACCCATGGTGACCGTTATGTTCCCTCACTGAATTCACATACACAACACTTTTCTTGATTCTGAAGGAAGAGACGAAACGCAGAGTCTTCTGGCCCTTTCCAACACGAGCAGCAGATATTCACACACCAGCCTGTTGATAATAATCCTGGTAGGTGTTCTTGATTAGACGATATTGTGCCAAAAACACAGAGCAGGATGCCCACAGCCTTTCTCTGGCAGAGTTGCCGAATACATACCGAATACGTGCCGAATACATACATACATACATACATACATATATATATATATATATATATATATATATATATATATATATATATATATATATATATATATATATATATATATATATATATATGTATATATTTTACAGACACTGAAAAACATGTACATTGTGAGCAGCTCTCAGCTGTTTTACACCACTGTTGTAACAACAGTGTTGTAACAACAGTGGTATATAACACCCAGAACTCACCACGTGGAGGTGGCTGCTCGGCGAGTTCCTTTTATTTTTTTTTTTTTTTACTTTTGTGCATTTTTTTTTTTTTTTTTTTTTTTTTTTTTTTTTTTACGTATGTACATTACCCACGTCTCATAGTTTAGATTTCTCCCCCAAACTGTTCAGTTTTTCTTACTGTGACAGGATTTTTTCTGGCTGGGTTGGGTGTCTTCTTCTTCAGTCCACTCACGTTTCCTTCTGCGTTTTTTGGCTCTAATCAAATCAGTCAAGTCTTGTACTCCAGGACGCTCCTCTGGGCTCTCTCGTAAACAGTCAGAAATCCATTTTTGTATGCGTTTAGGGAGGGTCATTCTCAGGAACTTTCTTTGTTCCTGGAAGAGAATGGCGATGCTGTAAGCATCAGAGGTGGGTGTGGCAGGCTTGCTGTCTCGTACCTCTGGTGCCACCCAGTCAAGGTATATTTTTTTATTTTCGCTGAGAGGGTATTTATGGAGAATGCAGTTTCTTTCGGTAAAATTTCCAAAATCAATTAATGTTGTTTTAAGCCCTTGTTCGGTATCCTTAATGCAGATATTATCATTTTTGATATCATTGTGGGACATCCCATAAGAGCCCAGTTGCTGGACGGTGTGACAAAGACCTTCCACAATGTCTAGTATGTTGTCTTGGTTGAGTAGTTTTCGTTTGCTATACTCATAAAGGGAAAAACCGTCGTACTTTGTAAGGAGTAATCGATTCAGGATTTCCACTCCTACAAGAGATTGCGTTCCTTTAACATCCTTAACCCGTACCAGACTTTTCAGTTCCTTCAAAAGGGCGTCATATGGGTCTCTACCTATGAACTTTTTGATGACAAAATCATGACTGGGGCTCCGAACTCGCCAGCACCGGCCAGCAGCACCTTCTCCCAGGAGTGTGGTTTTACCTTCGTTCTGAAATGCCTTTACTTCATCTACAGTCAGGATATCCGTCCCACTCTCTCGGCAAAACTCTGTAATTTGCTGCATAACCTCCTCCACACAGCGCTCGGTATGTTTTGCCATTGTATTGTAAGACCAATAGAACTGATCGAAGTCTTGCAACACAAATCCAATATATTGATACTGTGTTTATTACAGTGGTAATATTTGTATTATAGTTATTCTGTGTGTATTATAGTTAGGCTAGAATTACAGTGCTAATGTGAGTATTATGGTTATATTGTGAGTATTATAGTTATATTGTGAGTATTATAGTTATATTGTGAGTATTATAGTTATATAGTGAGTATTATAGTTAAGTTCGAATTAAAGTGATGATGTAAGGATTAAAGTGATGTGAATATTGTAGTGAAGTTGAGTGTATAATAGTGATGCTCTTAGTATCATAGTGATGTGAATATCATATTGATATAAGTGTGTAATAGTGATGACGTGAGTATGATAGTGATGTTGTGTATATCATAGTGTATGTATTACATTTGTGCTATGTATACTATTGTGGTGTATGCATTAGAGTTATGCTGAATGTTTTATAGTGGTGCTGTGAGTATTATAGTGATGCTGAGTGCATGATAGGGATGATGTATGTATGATAGTGGTGCTGTGTGTATCATATTGATGGTGTGTATCATAGTGATACTGTTTATATTATAGTGTAGTACAGTGTGACGTGTGTAGTGTAGTACAGAATGACGTGTGTAGTGTAGTACAGAGTGACGTTTAATGTAGTGCAGTGTGACATGTAGTGTAGTACAGAGTGACGTATAGTGCAGTGCAATGTGACGTGTAGTGTAGTACAGAGTGACATATAGTGCAGTGCAATGTGACGTGTAGTGTAGCAGATTGATATATAGTGTAGAATAATGTAACGTGTGTAGTGTAATATAGTGTGATGTGTGAAGTGTAGTATAGTGTGATGTGTGTAGTGTAGTATAGTATAATGTGTGTAGTGTGATGTGCATAGTGTAGTGTGGTGTGCATAGTGTAGTGACATGAATATTGCAGTGTCATTTGTAATGTGATGTGCGTAGTGTAGTGATGTGTGTAGTGGGTAGTGTGTAGTGTATTGCCATGTCTAGTGTAATGATGTGTGTAGTGTAGTGATGTGTGTTTTGTAGTGACGTATGCATTGTAGTGATATATGTAGTGTAGTTATATATATAATGTAGTGATGTGTATCGTAGAGACTTGTGTACTGTAGTGACGTGTGTTGAGTAGTTATGTAGTGTAGTTATGTATATAGTGTAGTGACATGTGCAGTGTAGTGACCTGTGTGCTGTAGTGATGTGTGTTGTGTAGTGATGTATGTAGTGCAGTTATGTACACAGTGTAGTGATATGACACAGACACAGACACAGACAGACAAATTCGACACAGATTCTGCTTTTGACTCTCGCCCTGGCAGGTCATAGCAGCTCTCCTTACTCTGTCTCCCTACGATCCCCGTTGGAGAGGGAAACCTTTACCAGCGTCGTCTTCGCCTTGACTTGCACGATGAGCTATGCAAATCGAGTAAAGATCAAGCCAAAAAGTGGTACCGTTGATGATTCAACGAAGCTTGCTCTTGCCACTGTTGTGCAGAAAGCATTGCAAGTGAAATTCAATGCTATTTTGTCACTGAAAGAAGCATTCATTGTTGTATGTCACGATGATGCTGAAGCAGAGAAGTTACTCACCACAGAAGCCACCACTACTCTTACTGCTCAAGAATTTACTGTTACATCCTCTCCTGCCCTCAGGGCAAGAAAATCAGTATTCCTAAAAAAACTGGACAAGATTCTGACTTCTTAATCAATTACTGAACTCAAGTCATCCATTGAAACGCAAAATACTTGGGCTACTGTTGACAGCATTACCAAAATCCCGAATGCATCGTCTGTGCTCAAGGTCACCTTCACCGACGTGAACATGGCTGCCACTGTTCTGAACGAAGGTCTTGCTGTTTACTACTACTACATCAGTCCCACCTATATAGAAGCAGAGAGATACCACTACATCCAACATTGCTGGAACTGCTATTCTTATCTTCACACCACCAAAGCATGTCCAGTAAAAGACAAGAAGTTCTGCACTACATGTGGTAGTGAGGGACACACCTTCAGTTCCTGTACCACAGCTGCTCCAACACAACCAGTGTGTTTAAACTGCAAAAGTAATGATCATCATACATTGGCAGCAAAATGTCCTACAAGAAAGGATATTATGAAGAAACAACAAGATTCAACAAAGAAAAAATGTACCAACAACACACCAACGTATGCCGCAATTGCAAAGTTGCAAGCAGACACTACGAAATTACTTCAAGCATCTCAACCCGCCTCCACCACCATCACTCCTCCAACATGTGATTTAACGAAGATCCACTATTGTCTACTATACGCTCACATGCAGAACATGGCTGTACCTGGATCTTTTAACTCTACCATCAACGAGTTATTTGCATTAAATAACATGCCATCATTCACATTTCCAGCATCGCCACCTTCTAAAGAAATTCTCAAATTCACCAGAGACTTAGTCACAACCTCGGATGTAGCAGATCCAACACCACCATCAACTAGTGACGTCACTCCAACAACGTCCAATGAGAAGCCTTCACCGCCACCACTCCTCATTGAAACCGACCAATCAGAAGCATTGTCACCAGAAACATCTTCCTATTCGTCTACTGAAGATGACAACGAATATTCACTTCCTCCTTCAACAATACCTAACAAGAAAGAAAAAACAGCAAAAAAATCATCATCTCACGACTCTCGACATGATAAAGATGAAGATACTAAAAAATATACTTCATGGACTGGAATCAACTTCTAAACTACAGAAAAATATCATCAAGATATGCTGCTTCCTGAACTTTATTCTCACCTCATCGAAAAGAAAGTCAAGTTTACCATCGATTCTTCCTGCTCAGCTGGAACTCTTCGTACAATTGAACTTTCTACTATTCTAAAGGCCATTGTAGACAAACTAGAAGATTCCAGCCAAAAACACTTGCTGACACGTATAAATTTGCTCCCTCTACAACGTTTTAAACGTCTTGAAAACGGAACTGAATCGTAAAACAACGCCATGACTCCAGGTAAACACCAAACCTCTATGAGCTGACCAATCAACGATGAGCTCCTTCCAAGTCGCCTGCAGCCGCCTATCATCATTCAAGTTGCAATAATCATCCATCTAGCAAGATGCAGCCAGCACGTGCTGAGTTCCTGTTGCCTTCTACATTGTCTTCGTCAGTATTCCTGAAATACATCTCCACCTACGCCTCCAGTACTTCGGTACCACAAGTCCGAAAGTGGTTGGGCCACTTGCCTTGATTCCTCCTCTTCCCCTCCTTCCCATCCTTTTACAGTTATTTCCATCCTTCCTTATCCTTCTTCCTTCCCATCTTACGACAGCTCTCGTCGTCCTCGATTCGATTCGATTCGAAGGTTTCCTTACACTCACCTCACCTTCACTCACCTTACACTCACCTCACCTTCACTCACCTCACTTTCACTCACCTTCCCTTCCTTGAATGTATTAAACAACTACAGCATTTATTTGTTTTTCTTGTATATTACGTCTCATTAAAACAACATTTTCCCCAAAATTAGCGGTAATTCAATTTTCACCAAGTAATCCAGCCATCTGAAACTAATTTGCAACTGAATAAACTATAATATAAATTACTTGCAGCATCAAACTTCAATGAACAAAACAGTTTCAGATTAACAATTTAATAGACAACTGACCTAAAACCTGAAAGTTCCAGGTACATTTTACATGAAGCTTCATAAACCACTCTACAACTTACTTGCAACTTGAGATCTCTGTCTCTGATCAGGCAACTTATATCCTTCAATATTCCAACAGTCTTGTTTACCTGGAAATTTATGATAAATTGACGTAAGTTATCGACATATCCTTAGTAACAAAAGTAATAAAATAATTTTCAATAATATTTCCGAAGAGTCAGAGGTATGTGCAGTGATAATTCACAAGAAAACACTACGCTGGCACCTCAATTTTAAACCCATCAAGGGATTGATAAACTGGATACATTCTATACCAAATGTGTAAGAAATTCATACTATATTGACAAGGCAAACTTCACCCTCTCTATAAACTAAATTTCTTTTCCTCGCCCACCATCAGATTGTTCTACAGATGAACAATTACATCGTCATGTTAGTTCAGAACTCTCAGCAGATATACTCGCCATCATATAGTTATCGGGTAAATATATTCAGAAATGTCTTTCCTGGTGGTGTTCCCGTCGTGCTCATCCAGTGTCACTGAAGGGAACTACTCGGGGGCCCTTCCGTTGTAATCGTACCATAAGCCTTTTCTTGCAGTGTTCACCAAGCATCACATTATACTTGAACTCTATGTACATAGTCTGACAAAGAACTAGTAGGAGGCAAGTGTATACCGGACTAAGCTCTAGTGAGTAAGTCTGTAGAGTCATCAGAGCACTTGGGCAGCACTTCGCTCTCCATCTACAAAATTTTTAAGACATTGCCTGGCGTTTCAACATTGGCTCTACGACCATTTCTTAGGACTCCAAGTCACAGTACCATTTTTCCTTAAAAATGGTCTCTTAAGAAGACATTTTGGCATTTAAGTCAATAACAACCTTTTTCCCTGATTTTGTACAAGTTGAAGAAACATTTCGACGCGTAGTAGAAACATTTCGACGCGTAGTAGAAACATTTCGACGCGTTTCCTTACACCTGTTGTCCTGTTCATCTAGTAGCAAATAGGTACCTGGGTGTTAGTCGACTGGTGTGGGTCGCATCCTGGGGACAAGAACGAGGACCACAATGGAAATATGACAGACAGTCCTCGATGACGCACTGACTTTCTTGGGGTATGCAGGGTGGCTAACCCTCCGGGGTTAGAAATCAGTACGAAATCTTATCTTATCTTATGGTGCAGCCAACTGGGCCACTCACGTGGTTTAAAATTTTCTATTGCAATGTAAGGGAAAAGTTTAATAGATAGGAGTAGTGAATGTATGGTGATGGTAGTTTGTTTAGCAGTGTGAATGTATGGTGATGGTAGTTTGTTTAGCAGTGTGAATGTATGGTGATGGTAGTTTATTTGACAGTGTGCTTGTTAAGGTAGGGTGAGTGTCTAGCTCCCTCTACCCTCCTCCCCCTCTTTTCTCCATACATTGTGAGGTGACGTGCGGGGCTCCGACCTGCGCATACTCACTTGACTAGCAGCTCCCAATACATCTGTAAGCATTTTCCTCTGTTATTGTCTTAATTTGAATTGTTTTCTCTAAGAGATTCACTCTTATATTTAATTTTGAGACTCGGTTATTCTTGCCTTGACTTGAATTTTCAAGTAGATCATTTGTTTAAGTCCTCATTATTTCTTTTAAAGGTCCTATACCTACCATGTGAGTGATTGATCGAGTGGTGGGTAACTGGGTTTTTTTTCTTTCATTTTAGCTTTGAAACCAAACCATACCACGGGCGGGGATAAAACCCGCGATCAGAATGCCGGCTAGGGTCATTTGGCACAAGCTGAGGGTGTTTGAGGGGGGACGACCTCACTTTGGTCACACAACGTCACTTAAATCTACATACGCTGCGAACTGTGGTTCAGCTGAAACCATACCCTGGACACAGACCGGGCCGCGGGGGCGTTGACCCCCGGAACTCTCTCCAGGTAAATACCCAAACAGCTACACATCATTCTTCAAGTGGTGACTACATCTGAGTTCCTGGTATCTTTGATGGTGTTACGCAGTGTGCTACAGAAAAATATTTATATAAAATAACGCTTCATATACAATGTCATTTTCCGTGTAGTGTACTGAAAGCGGACGTGTATATTCCCTGAAAGCGAATGCGTTTTATTCCTGTCAGTCAGGCAGTGACCAGGACAGGAGCAGATGTGGTGTGTAGGAGTAGGTTACTCACAATAGGAGCAGATGTGGTGTGTAGGAGTAGGTTACTCACAACAGGAGCAGATGTGGTGTGTAGGAGTAGGTTACTCACAACAGGAGCAGATATGGTGTGTAGGAGTAGGTTACTCACAATAGGAGCAGATGTGGTGTGTAGGAGTAGGTTACTCACAACAGGAGCAGATGTGGTGTGTAGGAGTAGGTTACTCACAACAGAGGAAGCAAGATGTAGTGGTTTGAGTGTGTATCGTTCCAGTCACGGTATTGTGCCTTTTTTTGTTATTTATTTGAGTATGTGGTATTGGTTAGGTTTTTTTTAGTGTTACTATTTTGTTTGTTTTGGTGCTCTCATTTATTTGTAAAGTCCTAGTATGTGCAAGAGCTTGTGTTTTGGAGAGTATTTAATATTTTAATTGTAGGTTAAGTAGCAGGCAGGAAGGGGGGAAGGTCTTTAAACCTCTCTGTTTATATGTGTTGTTTAACTCATTAGTAGCAGTGTGTTAGTGAGCTAATGTGAACTGGAGTCTGGTGGTTTTTTGTAGTAGATTGTAAGTTGTATATAAGTTACTTATTATTATAATAGATATATTTTTATATAGGTGAGTTTTTATGTCCTTTGTTGTGTCCTCTGCTTGGATCCAACGTTAATAATTAATAATAATTAATATTGTATGCATATACTTTCATATTCACTTAATACTATATTACCGATGGCATTTTTAATAGCTAAAATAATGTTATGGTGCTCTATAGTATTACCTGCCCTTATATTGTTTTTTTTATATTTTATTTAAAAACAGCACATCAGTACATAATTCCAGAATATAAATAGACATAAAAAGATAACAACATTAAATTCTCAGAACCAACGGCTCTATAACCTCTCTCAGAAAATGTCAATACATAAAGCAAAAACTTACAACAAAACATCTCAAAACAACTACCAGTAACAGAGTACTAACCTATCATATATAACTTTAAAATAACATTAACATACCCATGTTAGGAATGTACTAGAGACTAACATTTAACAAAGGCTCAAAACGATATTTAAAGAGTAACACAAAAGAAAAACCTGATTTCACAAAAAAAAGAAAACCCATGCATATGTATACATGTACACACACAAAACAGTATATAAAAATATTTTAATCTACAAAAATCAAACACATATTATGACCTCATAACCGATAATAAACATAACCAATTACATATACCATGAAAAACATATGACTCAAGAATCGGGTCATTATAAGACAGGAACACCTCCAAATACACTTTCATTCATTACACAAAAGTAACAATAAGTATCAAGGAGCTCTCAAAGCTCCACAACCACACATCCATGACAACAAGGAAACACAATCCATACCAACATTCACCACACTCTCATGCCCCCCCCTCCCCCCACCAGGAGACGAACCTGCTATTGCCCACTGACTTACACTCAGCCAATTTAAATCCCATAAAGAAAAAGAACCTTACCTATCGTACATTCATATTCATTCACAGATTCACGAGGATTTCTAACGTTAGCCTCCTATATTCTTCCGAAAATACCTGATCTCACCTCTTCACGTACAACTCCCGGTTACGACACATCGTACGATAAAACGTTATCGCAAGAACGCGCCTTCGCACCTCACTAACCCCTTTCCCCCTCATCACCCTCGATATGTAGATATAATCCACCATGATGTAATCTAAAGCTCTTATGACTTCCTCTTCTAAACCACCCATGTCAAGACTTAAAGCACGCAGAACCGCCAACCCCGTCCCTCCCACCCTGAGTACCAACCTACCTAACCAACCCCTGACGTCTTCTAACCCTTTACAAAAATAAACTACATGGAACGCCGTGTCGTCCCCTCCACAAAAACCACACCCCCCTCCCTCTACTACTCTCCTGGTTCTTAGTATGGCCCCTGACGGCAAGATAGCGTGCAAAAAACGAAACATAACGTCACGCACCCTAGGCAATAATTTCAGTTTGCTAAATCTATACCAAATGTTTCTCCACGAGTACATGGGGAACAAACCCTCAACAGGGGGAACGCACTTACCCACCAGTAACCTACACAAAACCCGTATTCGAATGTTTCTTCGTTCCCTAACCAACAACAAGGTCCGTAGAACAATTTCACATTCCTTCAATTCAACGCCTCCATACCACTTATATACCTGTTATATACCTCATATATACCTGTTCTATATTTCCCGCCATCACACCCACACGCAATACCTCTCATTTAAGAAAGACACATTGAGCCCTCCCTCTTAGATCCATCAAGGACACAAGTGCAACTAATGTGACATTTTATTGTGGCAACGTTTCGCTCTCCAGGAGCTTTGTCAAGCCGTTACAAACAATACATGGACACAGAGGGTATATATAGGCTCAGAGTGAGGTGCAATACTAGTGGTGGTAGTGATATAAGTTGTAGTAGTAGTAATAATACAATTTGGTAGAACAATTAACTAGCTTTTATATCATTTTACTCATGTGACAGTTAATTGTTCTACCACTAGAATTGTACCTCACTCTGAGCCTATATATACCCTCTATGTCCAAGTACTGTTTGTAACGGCTTGATAAAGCTCCTGGAGAGCGAAACGTTGCCACAATAAAATGACACATTAGTTGCACTTGTGTCCTTTTACTTTACATATTGTCGGTAATTCTACTAAAATATATACTAACTGACTGAGAGTTAGAAACAGATGTGCTCAATCTTCAACACTTATCACAGTAAAGTAACACAGAAGATCAGTACAGTACATTACAGTAACACAGAAGATCAGTACAGTACATTACAGTAACACAGAAGATCAGTACAGTACATTACAGTAACACAGAAGATCAGTACAGTACATTACAGTAACACAGAAGATCAGTACAGTACATTACAGTAACACAGAAGATCAGTACAGTACATTACATTAACACAGAAGATCAGTACAGTACATTACAGTAACACAAAAGATCAGTACAGTACATTACAGTAACACAGAATATCAGTACAGTACATTACAGTAACACAGAAGATCAGTACAGTACATTACAGTAACACAGAAGATCAGTACAGTACATTACAGTAACACAGAAGATCAGTACAGTACATTACAGTAACACAGAAGATCAGTACAGTACATTACAGTAACACAGAATATCAGTACAGTACATTACAGTAACACAGAAGATCAGTTCAGTACAGTACAATAAAACAGAAGATCAGTACAATAACATAGAAGATCAGTACAGTACAGTAGCGCAGAAAATCAGTACAGTACAGTAACACAAGAGATCGGTGCAATAACACAGAAGATCAGTACAGTACATTAACACAGAAGATCAGTACAGTAACACAAAAGATCAGTGCAGTACAGTAACACAAAAGATCAGTACAGTACAGTAACACAGAAGATCAGTACAGTAACACAACAGATCAGTACAGTACAGTAACACAACAGATCAGTACAGTACAGAAACACAGAAGATCAGTACAGTTCAGTAACCCAGAACTGTACAGCACAGTAACACAGAAGAGTACAATAACAGAAGAGTATAGCAGAGTAACACAGAAGACTACAATTCAGTAACACCAACGTGGCTACTGTCAGAGAGGCTGGAATGGGAATAACACCACCGTGGCTACTGTCAGGGAGACTGGAGTAGGAATAACTCCACGGTGACTACTGTCAGGAAGGTTGGAGAGGGAATAACACCACCGTGGCTACTGTCAGGAAGGTTGGAGTGGGAATAACACCACCGTGGATACTGTCAGAGAGGCTGGAATGGGAATAACACCACCGTGGCTACTGTCAGGGAGACTGGAATGGGAATAACACCACTGTGGCTACTGTCAGAGAGGCTGGAATGGGAATAACACCACCGTGACTGCTGTCAGGAAGGTTGGAGTGGGAATAACACCACCGTGGCTACTGTCAGGAAGGTTGGAGTATGAATAACACCACCGTGGCTACTGTCAGAGAGGCTGGAATGGGAATAACACCACCGTGGTTACTGTCAGAGAGGCTGGAATGGGAATAACACCACCGTGGTTACTGTCAGGGAGACTGGAATGGGAATAACACCACCGTGGCTACTGTCAGGGAGACTGGAATGGGAATAGCACCACCGTGACTACTGTCAGGGAGACTGGAATGGGAATAACACCACCGTGGCTACTGTCAGGGAGACTGGAATGGGAATAGCACCACCGTGGCTACTGTCAGGGAGACTGGAATGGGAATAACACCACCGTGGCTACTGTCAGGGAGGCTGGAGTGGGAATAACACCAGGAATAACACCACCGTGGTTACTGTCAGAGAGGCTGGAATGGGAATAACACCACCGTGGTTATTGTCAGGGAGACTGGAATGGGAATAACACCACCGTGGCTACTGTCAGGGAGACTGGAATGGGAATAGCACCACCGTGACTACTGTCAGGGAGGCTGGAATGGGAATAACACCACCGTGGTTATTGTCAGGGAGACTGGAATGGGAATAACACCACCGTGGCTACTGTCAGGGAGACTGGAGTAGGAATAACTCCACGGTGACTACTGTCAGGAAGGTTGGAGAGGGAATAACACCACCGTGGCTACTGTCAGGAAGGTTGGAGTGGGAATAACACCACCGTGGATACTGTCAGAGAGGCTGGAATGGGAATAACACCACCGTGGCTACTGTCAGGGAGACTGGAATGGGAATAACACCACTGTGGCTACTGTCAGAGAGGCTGGAATGGGAATAACACCACCGTGACTGCTGTCAGGAAGGTTGGAGTGGGAATAACACCACCGTGACTACTGTCAGGAAGGTTGGAGTATGAATAACACCACCGTGGCTACTGTCAGAGAGGCTGGAATGGGAATAACACCACCGTGGTTACTGTCAGAGAGGCTGGAATGGGAATAACACCACCGTGGTTACTGTCAGGGAGACTGGAATGGGAATAACACCACCGTGGCTACTGTCAGTGAGACTGGAATGGGAATAACACCACCGTGGTTACTGTCAGAGAGGCTGGAATGAGAATAACACCACCGTGGCTACTGTCAGGGAGACTGGAATGGGAATAACACCACCGTGGCTACTGTCAGGGAGACTGGAATGGGAATAACACCACCGTGGCTACTGTCAGGGAGACTGGAATGGGAATAACACCACCGTGGTTACTGTCAGAGAGGCTGGAATGGGAATAACACCACCGTGGTTACTGTCAGGGAGACTGGAGTGGGAATAACACCACCGTGGTTACTGTCAGGGAGACTGGAATGGGAATAACACCACCGTGGTTACTGTCAGGGAGACTGGAATGGGAATAGCACCACCGTGACTACTGTCAGGGAGACTGGAATGGGAATAACACCACCGTGGCTACTGTCAGGGAGACTGGAATGGGAATAACACCACCGTGGCTACTGTCAGGGAGACTGGAATGGGAATAACACCACCGTGGTTACTGTCAGAGAGGCTGGAATGGGAATAACACCACCGTGGTTACTGTCAGGGAGACTGGAGTGGGAATAACACCACCGTGGTTACTGTCAGGGAGACTGGAATGGGAATAACACCACCGTGGTTACTGTCAGAGAGGCTGGAATGGGAATAACACCACCGTGGTTATTGTCAGGGAGACTGGAATGGGAATAACACCACCGTGGCTACTGTCAGGGAGACTGGAATGGGAATAGCACCACCGTGACTACTGTCAGGGAGACTGGAATGGGAATAACACCACCGTGGCTACTGTCAGGGAGACTGGAATGGGAATAGCACCACCGTGACTACTGTCAGGGAGACTGGAATGGGAATAACACCACCGTGGCTACTGTCAGGGAGACTGGAATGGGAATAGCACCACCATGACTACTGTCAGGGAGACTGGAATGGGAATAACACCACCGTGGCTACTGTCAGGGAGACTGGAATGGGAATAGCACCACCGTGACTACTGTCAGGGAGAGAGCAGTTACTGTTGAGGTCGACGCTTTTGAATCCAAATCATGAATTATAAACAGCAAATAGTAACAATAATAATAAAACTATTATTAGCGACCACTGTCAGCCTCAGAGTTATCTCTGAGTTACCAGACCTTGCCACGTGGAGGCCAGTGTTACCAGACCTTGCCACGTGGAGGCCAGTGTTACCAGACCTTGCCACGTGGAAGCCAGTGTTACCAGACCTTGACACGTGAAGTCCAGTGTTACGAGACCTTGCCACGTGGAAGCCAGTGTTACCAGACCTTGCCACGTGGAGGCCAGTGGTTCGTCTTTAAGGTCCGCCCCCCCCCACCCTCGCCTTCCCCAGGTTCATGTGTCCAGGAATCCATCCGTGGGCCCCCGGATGTCTCCCCTTCCTCACTTCCCTAAGGTCAGCCTCGCCTCTCTCTCTCTCTCTCTCTCTCTCTCTCTCTCTCTGCCTTCCAGCCTCAGCCTTCCCCAGGTTCATGTATCCAGGAATCCATCCGTCCCCCTCCGGATGTTTTCCCTTCCCCACTTCCCCAAGGTCAGCCTCCCCAACCTGTATTCTTGCCGTCCCCAGGTTCATGTGTCCAGGAATCCATCCGTTCGCTCCCGGATGTCTCCCCTTCCCCACTTACCTAAGGTCAGCCTCAACAACAACCTTCCCTAAGTTTATGTATCCAGAAATCCATCCGTTCGCTCCCGGATGTCTTCCCTTCCCCACTTACCTTAGGTCGGCGGTGCCTTCCCCAGATCAGTGTCTCCAGGAGTCCACTTGTGTCACCTGAGTGTACTCCCTTCCCCACTTCCCCAGAGTCAGCGGTGCTTTCCCCGGATCAGTGTCTCCAGGAGTCCACTAGTGTCACCTCAGGTGGACTCCCTTCCCCACTTCCCCAGAGTCAGCGGTTGCCACCTTCAGTGACCTCGCTGCATGGAAACTTGGTCTTGTCTAGCTGGTCTACGGTAGAGACTGTCCAGGTGGGTGGAATTACTGGAGGTGACACACACAGAAAACTGCGTCCAGTAATTACACCCACCAAGACAGCCGCGACCGTAGGTCAGCTAGACGCCACCAAGCTGCCTCACAGTTCCGCCACCTCCAAGAGGCTAATTAACATAAATTTGGGAAATCCTTTTATATTGCACTATGAAAATATACTTAGTACGAACTTTTCTTGCTTATTTATCAGTTTAAAAGTATTTGTGAGTGTTTTATTTCTTGTAGATGAATGTCCAAGTGTTGAACTTTTCCACCTCCATCAAAACTGTATTAAATGTTACACTATTTTCATTTTTATTTATTTACTGGTCATTTTCATATGATATTGAAAGACTAACAAGCGCACAAACATAAACATATAAAAGTAGTTTCACATACACTTATACGCTGGTTTATGGTATTTTGACGACATTCTTTGTGAAACATGTAAATATATAAAGACGGAACACGTTTGTGACACTAGTGTAGGACTGTGTCATGTGTACATATTCTTATGTATAAATGATTGTAATGCTTACTTACGTGTTACTGTGTATGGGTGTCATGTGTACATGTTATTGTGTATGGGTGTCATGTGTACATGTTATTGTGTATGGGTGTCATGTGTACATGTTATTGTGTATGGGTGTCATGTGTACATGTTATTGTGTATGGGTGTCATGTGTACATGTTATTGTGTATGGGTGTCATGTGTACATGTTATTGTGTATGGGTGTCATGTGTACATGTTATTGTGTATGGGTGTCATGTGAACATGTTATTGTGTATGGGTGTCATGTGAACATTTTATTGTGTATGGGTGTCATGTGAACATGTTATTGTGTATGGGTGTCATGTATACATGTTATTGTGTATGGGTGTCATGTGAACATTTTATTGTGTATGGGTGTCATGTGTACATGTTATTGTGTATGGGTGTCATGTGTACATGTTATTGTGTATGGGTGTCATGTGTACATGTTATTGTGTATGGGTGTCATGTGTACATGTTATTGTGTGTTGATGAATGTCATGTGTACATGTTATTTTGTAAGAATAAGTGTAATGTTTACGTACATTGTGTATGAGTGTCACACATTGTGTATGAGTGTCACACATTGTGTATGAGTGTCACACATTGTGTATGAGTGTCACACATTGTGCATGAGTGTCACACATTGTGTATGAGTGTCACACATTGTGTATGAGTGTCACACATTGTGCATGAGTGTCACACATTGTGTATGAGTGTCACACATTGTGTATGAGTGTCACACATTGTGTATGAGTGTCACACATTGTGTATGAGTGTCACACATTGTGCATGAGTGTCACACATTGTGCATGAGTGTCACACATTGTGTATGAGTGTCACACATTGTGTATGAGTGTCACACATTGTGTATGAGTGTCACACATTGTGCATGAGTGTCACACATTGTGCATGAGTGTCACACATTGTGTATGAGTGTCACACATTGTGCATGAGTGTCACACATTGTGTATGAGTGTCACACATTGTGCATGAGTGTCACACATTGTGCATGAGTGTCACACATTGTGCATGAGTGTCACACATTGTGCATGAGTGTCACACATTGTGCATGAGTGTCACACATTGTGTATGAGTGTCACACATTGTGCATGAGTGTCACATACTGTGTATGAGTGTCACACATTGTGCATGAGTGTCACACATTGTGTATGAGTGTCACACATTGTGCATGAGTGTCACATACTGTGTATGAGTGTCACACATTGTGCATGAGTGTCACACATTGTGTATGAGTGTCACACATTGTGTATGAGTGTCACACATTGTGCATGAGTGTCACATACTGTGTATGAGTGTCACACATTGTGCATGAGTGTCACATATTGTGTATGAGTGTCACACATTGTGTATGAGTGTCACATATTGTGTATGAGTGTCACATATTGTGTATGAGTGTCACACATTGTGTATGAGTGTCACATATTGTGTATGAGTGTCACATATTGTGTATGAGTGTCACATATTGTGTATGAGTGTCACATATTGTGTATGAGTGTCACACATTGTGTATGAGTGTCACATATTGTGTATGAGTGTCACATATTGTGTATGAGTGTCACATATTGTGTATGAGTGTCACATATTGTGTATGAGTGTCACATATTGTGTATGAGTGTCACACATTGTGTATGAGTGTCACATATTGTGTATGAGTGTCACATATTGTGTATGAGTGTCACACATTGTGTATGAGTGTCACATATTGTGTATGAGTGTCACATATTGTGTATGAGTGTCACATATTGTGTATGAGTGTGACACATTGTGTATGAGTGCCACATATTGTGTATGAGTGTCACACATTGTGTATGAGTGCCACATATTGTGTATGAGTGTCACATATTGTGTATGAGTGTCACATATTGTGTATGAGTGTCACATATTGTGTATGAGTGTCACATATTGTGTATGAGTGTCACATATTGTGTATGAGTGTCACATACTGTGTATGAGTGTCACATATTGTGTATGAGTGTCACATATTGTGTATGAGTGTCACATATTGTGTATGAGTGTCACATATTGTGTATGAGTGTCACATATTGTGTATGAGTGTCACATATTGTGTATGAGTGTCACATATTGTGTATGAGTGTCACATATTGTGTATGAGTGTCACATATTGATGAGTGTCAAATGTGAATCTCTAAATCTCCTCCATGAAAACTGTAAAAAAAATATTATCTCTGTTTCTCTTGTTTCGTAAATGAATGTGAAGGTCGCAGATGTGTGTGTGTGTGTGTGTGTGTGTGTGTGTGTGTGTGTGTGTGTGTGTGTGTGTGTGTGTGTGTGTGTGTGTGTGTGTGTGTGTGTGTGTGTGTGTGTGTGTGTGTGTGTGTACTCACCTAGTTGAGGTTGCGGGGGTCGAGTCCGAGCTCCTGGCCCCGCCCCTTCACTGATCGCTACTAGGTCACTCTCCCTGAGCCGTGAGCTTTATCATACCTCTGCTTAAAGCTATGTATGGATACTGCCTCCACTACATCGCTTCCCAAACTATTCCACTTACTGACTACTCTGTGGCTGAAGAAATACTTCATAACATCCCTGTGATTCATCTGTGTCTTCAGCTTCCAACTGTGTCCCCTTGTTACTGTGTCCAATCTCTGGAACATCCTGTCTTTGTCCACCTTGTCAATTCCTCTCAGTATTTTGTATGTCGTTATCATGTCCCCCCTATCTCTCCTGTCCTCCAGTGTCGTCAGGTTGATTTCCCTTAACCTCTCCTCGTAGGACATACCTCTTAGCTCTGGGACTAGTCTTGTTGCAAACCTTTGCACTTTCTCTAGTTTCTTCACGTGCTTGGCTAGGTGTGGGTTCCAAACTGGTGCCGCATACTCCAATATGGGCCTAACATACACGGTGTACAGGGTCCTGAATGATTCCTTATTAAGATGTCGTAATGCTGTTCTGAGGTTTGCTAGGCGCCCATATGCTGCAGCAGTTATTTGGTTGATGTGCGCTTCAGGAGATGTGCCTGGTGTTATACTCACCCCAAGATCTTTTTCCTTGAGTGAGGTTTGTAGTCTCTGACCCCCTAGACTGTACTCCGTCTGCGGCCTTCTTTGCCCTCCCCCAATCTTCATGACTTTGCACTTGGTGGGATTGAACTACAGGAGCCAATTGCTGGACCAGGTCTGCAGCCTGTCCAGATCCCTTTGTAGTTCTGCCTGGTCTTCGATCGAGTGTATTCTTCTCATCAACTTCACGTCATCTGCAAACAGGGACACTTCAGAGTCTATTCCTTCCGTCATGTCGTTCACAAATACCAGAAACAGCACTGGTCCTAGGACTGACCCCTGCGGGACCCCGCTGGTCACAGGTGCCCACTCTGACACCTCGCCACGTACCATGACTCGCTGCTGTCTTCCTGACAAGTATTCCCTGATCCATTGTAGTGCCTTCCCTGTTATCCCTGCTTGGTCCTCCAGTTTTTGCACCAATCTCTTGTGTGGAACTGTGTCAAACGCCTTCTTGCAGTCCAAGAAAATGCAATCCACCCACCCCTCTCTCTCTTGTCTTACTGCTGTCACCATGTCATAGAACTCCAGTAGGTTTGTGACACAGGATTTCCCGTCCCTGAAACCATGTTGGCTGCTGTTGATGAGATCATTCCTTTCTAGGTGTTCCACCACTCTTCTCCTGATAATCTTCTCCATGATTTTGCATACTATACATGTCAGTGACACTGGTCTGTAGTTTAATGCTTCATGTCTGTCTCCTTTTTTAAAGATTGGGACTACATTTGCTGTCTTCCATGCCTCAGGCAATCTCCCTGTTTCGATAGATGTATTGAATATTGTTGTTAGGGGTACACATAGCGCCTCTGCTCCCTCTCTCAATACCCATGGGGAGATGTTATCTGGCCCCATTGCCTTTGATGTATCTAGCTCACTCAGAAGCCTCTTCACTTCTTCCTCGGTTGTGTGCACGGTGTCCAGCACTTGGTGGTGTGCCCCACCTCTCCGTCTTTCTGGAGTCCCTTCTGTCTCCTCTGTGAACACTTCTTTGAATATCTTGTTGAGTTCTTCACATACTTCACGGTCATTTCTTGTTGTCTCTCCTCCTTCCTTCCTTAGCCTGATTACCTGGTCCTTGACTGTTGTTTTCCTCCTGATGTGGCTGTACAACAGTTTCGGGTCAGATTTGGCTTTCGCTGCTATGTCATTTTCATATTGTCTTTGGACCTCCCTTCTTATCTGTGCATATTCGTTTCTGGCTCTACGACTGTTCTCCTTATTCTCCTGGGTCCTTTGCCTTCTATATTTCTTCCATTCCCTAGCACACTTGGTTTTTGGCCCCCTGCACCTTTGGGTAAACCATGGGCTCATCCTGGCTTTTTCATTAATCCTGTTACCCTTGGGTACAAACCTCTCCTCAGCCTCCTTGCATTTTGTTGCTACATATTCCATCATCTCATTAACTGGCTTCCCTGCCAGTTCTCTGTCCCACTGAACCCCGTTCAGGTAGTTCCTCATTCCTGTGTAGTCCCCTTTCTTGTAGTTTGGCTTCATTCGTCCTGGCCTTCCTGCTTCTCCCTCCACTTGTAGCTCTACTGTGTATTCGAAGCTTAAAACCACATGGTCACTGGCCCCAAGGGGTCTTTCATATGTGATGTCCTCGATATCTGCACTACTGAAGGTGAATACTAAGTCCAGCCTTGCTGGTTCATCCTCTCCTCTCTCTCTTGTAGTGTCCCTTACGTGTTGGTACATGAAGTTCTCCAGTACCACCTCCATCATTTTAGCCCTCCATGTATCTTGGCCCCCATGTGGGTCCAAGTTCTCCCAATCGATCTCCTTGTGGTTAAAGTCACCCATGATCAGGAGCTTTGCCCTGCATGCATGAGCTCTTCTGGCCACTCTAGCCAGTGTGTCAACCATCGCTCTATTGCTCTCGTCGTACTCTTGCCTTGGCCTCCTGCTGTTCTGTGGTGGGTTATACATCACTGCTATTACCACCTTGGGACCTCCAGAGTGAAGGGTTCCCACTATGTATTCACTTTCTTCTCCGCTATCTCCTCTCTCCAGCTCATCAAAATTCCAGCGATTTTTGATCAGCAACGCCACTCCTCCACCCCCCCTGTTCCCTTTGTCTTTCCTCAGGATTTGGTATCCCGTTGGAAAGATGGCATCTGTTATCATACCTGTAAGCTTGCTGATGCTTCTTTGACTCTTTCATGCCACTCCTCCCACTTATTTGTTATTCCATCAGCGTTTGTGTACCATACCTTCAGTTTCCTTTCCAACACTGTGGTTTGGGGGGCCTGTGAGGGTGGGAGACCTGGTGGCATACTGTGGGATTCTATAGCTCGGTGTTGGGTGGAGGCTGTGGGTATGGATTGTAGTGTGTGTTGGGATGGTGTGATAGGTTGTATGGTTCTGAGAGTAGTTGTGTGTGTGCTTGCCCTTGCTGTTCTCTCCTGCTCTGACTGACCTCTGCTGGTTCCCTCCTTGTCTCTTTTCCTAGCTCCTTTCGCTTTTTTTTTTTTTTTTTTTTTTTTTTTTTTTTTTTTTTTTTTTTTTTTTTGTGTGTGTGTGTGTGTGTGTGTGTGTGTGTGTGTGTGTGTGTGTGTGTCTGTGTATGTGTGTCTGTGTGTGTATGTGTGTGTGTGTGTGTGTGTGTGTGTGTGTGTGTGTGTGTGTGTATGTGTGTCTGTGTGTGTATGTCTGTGTGTGTGTATGTGTGTGTGTATATGTGTGTGTATGCGTGTGTGTATGTGTGTCTGTGTGTGTATGTGTGTGTGTGTGTGTGTGTGTGTCTATGTGTGTGTGTGTATGTGTGTGTGTGTGTGTATGTGTGTCTGTGTGTGTATGTCTGTGTGTGTGTTTGTGTGTCTGTGTGTGTGTGTGTTTGTGTGTGTGTGTGTGTGTGTGTGTGTGTGTGTGTGTGTATGTGTGTCTGTGTGTGCATGTGTGTGTGTGTGTGTGTGTGTGTACTCACCTATTTGTACTCACCTATTTGTGGTTGCAGGGGTCGAGTCACAGCTCCTGGCCCCGCCTCTTCGCTGATTGCTACTAGGTCCTCTCTCTCCCTGCCCCATGAGCTCTATCATACCTCGCCTTAAAACTATGTATGGTTCCTGCCTCCACCACATCACTTTCTAGGCTATTCCATGGCCTGACTACTCTATGACTGAAGAAATACTTCCTAACATCCCTTTGATTCATCTGAGTCTTCAACTTCCAATTGTGACCTCTTGTGTCTGTGTCCCATCTCTGGAACATCCCGTCTTTGTCCACCTCGTCTATTCCGCGCAGTATTTTATATGTCGTTATCATGTCTCCCCTGACCCTCCTGGCCTCCAGTGTCGTCAGGCCGATTTCCCTCAACCTTTCTTCATAGGACAATCCCCGTAGCTCTGGGACTAGTCTTGTTGCAAACCTTTGCACTTTCTCTAATTTCTTGACGTGCTTGACTAGGTGTGGATTCCAAACTGGTGCTGCATACTCCAGTATGGGCCTGACGTAGATGGTGTACAGAGTCTTAAACGAATCCTTACTGAGGTATCGGAACGCTATCCGTAGGTTTGCCAGGCGCCCGTATGCTGCAGCAGTTATCTGATTGATGTGCGCCTCAGGAGATATGCTCGGTGTTATACTCACCCCCAGATCTTTTTCCTTGAGTGAGGTTTGCAGTCTTTGGCCATCTAAACTATATTGTGTCTGCGGTCTTCTTTGCCCTTCCCCAATCTTCATGACTTTGCATTTGGCAGGGTTAAATTCAAGGAGCCAGTTGCTGGACCAGGCTTGTAGCCTGTCCAGATCTCTTTGTAGTCCTGCCTGATCCTCGTCCGATTCGATTCTTCTCATTAACTTCACATCGTCTGCAAACAAGGACACTTCTGAGTCTATCCCTTCCGTTATGTCGTTCACGTATACCAAGAACAGCACAGGTCCTAGGACTGACCCCTGTGGAACCCCGCTTGTCACAGGCGCCCACTCTGACACCTCGTCGCGTACCATGACTCGTTGTTGCCTCCCTGTCAGATATTCTCTGATCCATTGCAGTGCCTTTCCTGTTATGTGTGCCTGGTCCTCTAGCTTTTGCAGTAACCTCTTGTGAGGAACTGTGTCGAAAGCCTTCTTGCAGTCCAAAAAATACGCAGTCGATCCACCCCTCTCTCTCTTGTCTTACTTCTGTCACCTTGTCATAAAACTCTAGTAGGTTTGTGACACAGGATTTTCCTTCCCTGAAACCGTGCTGGTTGTCAATTATACACTTGTTTCTTTCCAGGTGCCCACCACTCTCCTCCTGATGATCTTCTCCATGACCTTGCATACTATACACGTTAGTGATACAGGTCTGTAGTTTAGTGCCTCATGTCTGTCTCCCTTTTTAAAAATTGGGACTACATTTGCCATTTTCCATACCTCAGGGAGTTGCCCAGTTTCAAATGATGTGTTGAAGATCTTTGTTAATGGCTCACACAATATCTCTGCTCCCTCTTTAAGGACCCATGGAGAGATGTTGTCTGGTCCCACCGCCTTTGAGGTGTCAAGTTCGCATAGCAGCTTCTTCACCTCCTCCTTGGTTATATGTACCTCATCCAGCACTTGCTGGTGTGCCCCCCTGTTCTGATTTCTTGGAGTCCTACTGGTTTCCACTGTAAATACCTCTTTAAATCTTGTGTTGAGCTCCTGACATACCTCTCGGTCGTTTCTTGTGAATTCCCCATCACCCTTCCTCAGTCTGATTACCTGGTCCTTGACTGTTGTTTTCCTCCTGATGTGGCTGTACAACAGCTTCGGGTCAGTCTTTACTTTTGATGCTATGTCATTTTCATATTGTCTCTGAGCCTCCCTTCTTATCTGTGCATATTCGTTTCTGGCTCTTCGGCTGATTTCTTTATTTTCCTGAGTTCTCTGTCTTCTGTACCTTTTCCATTCTCTAGTACACCTAGTTTTTGCCTCCCTACACCTTTGGGTGAACCAAGGACTCGTTCTGTTCTTCCCATTATTTCTGTTTCCCTTGGGAACAAACCTCTCCTCTGCCTCCTTGCATTTTGTTGCTACATAGTCCATCATTTCTTGTACTGGTTTTCCTGTCAGTTCCCTCTCCCACTGAATGTCTTGAAGGAAGTTCCTCATGCCTGAGTAGTTCCCCCTTTTGTAGTTTGGTTTTTCCCAGCCTATTCCTGCTACTCTCTCCACTTGGAGCTCAACTATGTAGTCGAAGCACAGAACCACATGATCACTAGCTCCCAGGGGCCTTTCATACATGATACCCTCGATGTCCGAACTACTCATGGTGAATACAAGGTCCAACCTTGCTGGTTCATCCTCTCCTCTCTCTCTGGTAGTGTCTCTAACATGTTGATGCATGAGGTTCTCCAGTACCACATCCATCATCTTGGCTCTCCATGTTTCGGGACCCCCATGGGGCTCCAGGTTTTCCCAGTCAATCTCCTTGTGATTGAAATCACCCATAACTAGTAACTTTGCTCCCCCCATGTGTGCTCTCCTGGCCACCTCGGCTAGTGTGTTGATCATTGCTCTGTTGCTCTCATCGTATTCTTCTCTTGGCCTCCTGCAGTTCTGTGGTGGGTTGTACATTACTGCAATTATCACCTTATGTCCCTCAGACTGGATTGTTCCTACTAAGTAGTCCCTTTCGCCCATGCCATCCATTCCTTCCATTTTCTCAAAACCCCACTGGTTTTTAATGAGCAGTGCAACTCCTCCTCCCCCTCTCCTCCCTCTGTCTTTCCTGAAGATTTGATATCCGGATGGAAAGATTGAATCTGTTATTATTCTGGTGAGTTTTGTTTCTGTGAGTGCTATTATGTCTGGGGATGTCTCTTTGATTCTTTCGTGCCACTCCTCATACTTGTTTGTTATTCCATCTGCATTTGTATACCACACCTTCAACTTCTTTTCTAAGACTGTGGTCTGGGAAGTATATTGGGGTTGGGGAAGTGGGAGACCTGGTAAGGAACTATGGGTTGTTGCTGTGGGGGTGAAGTTTGTAATGTAGTGGGTGGGGGCATTGGATGTGGCATGGGTGTTTTGATTTAGAGTGTTTGGTTGCACTGGGGTTGACCTGGTTGGGAGGCTTCTATAGAAAGTTGTGAGGGAGGCTGTATTAGATCTTCTTCCTGGGTCTGGGATCTCCTGTCTGTCTTCTCCATCCCCTCTCTTTCCTCCTTTCGCCTTTGTACCATCTCTCTCAGTTTCTTCCTTTCTTCTTGTGTTCTGTCGCGGTCGAGATACACCCTCCTGTATGCCGTCATGTCCCTTAATCGTGCTTTCTCCTGCAGGATCCTGGTCCGAGTCGCTTCTGCCTTGAAGGTCACTCTCACTGGCCGGGTTCTTTTTTTTACAAACCCCCCTATTCTCCGAAAATTTTCCAGCTGGGTCATATCGTCTTCTCCTATTGCTTTCATGATGCTTTCAATTGCTTTTTTTTCCCCTTGTTTTCTTGCTTCATATGTTTCCCCTTCGACTTCCTGGAGCCCATACACAAAGACTGACCTCACCCTTTCATTCTCCCACTGCATATCCCTGTGTATCCCCTCATTTAATTTGGTTTCCTCCACTGCAGCTTTCCTTTCATCAGTTTCACTGGCTAATGTACTTGGGCTCAGTGGCCTGTCATTTTCCCTTCTCGGCTTTCCTTGGGCTCTGTTGTTGTCTGTTAGGGCCTCCACATAAAGCTTAGCTCTTTCATTTGCTACAGTCTCCTCTGATAGAGCATCTCCATGCAGTTGTGCCCCTTCTTTCCCTACAGTCCCCTTATTTGTGGCTGAGGTAGCAGTCTCTGTTGTCAATCCCAAAATGTTCTTTAGTTCTTTAGGCTGTTTCAGATTTTTCAATTCCTCTTCTAAACTCTGTATCCTAGCTTCTGCTGCTTTGACATGCACCTCCCACTTCCTGCTTTCCATATCTATCCTCTCTTCCATTCTCATGCTAAGTTCTTCTAGTTTCTTTTCCCATTCATGATCCCTTTTTATGAGCTCTGCTGCCCAATCTTCCTTTGCATTTTCCTCCTCCTGTCCCTTGGTTTTTCTTGTTGCTCTCTGGCAACCCATTTTTGTTTTATCCTGATTGCCTCAGAGTGGGAAACCTATGTAGTTCTGTATGTTAGGTTAGTAGTGTGTGTGTCAGAGTGTGGGGGGGGGGGAAGTAGTGGAGGAACTGTGGCTATGTGGGAGCTGAGTGGGGAGGGGTGGGGAGGGTTTGGGGTGAACGGGGGAGGGGAGGGTGATCGAGGGAGGGGAGGGATCAGGGGAAGTAGTGAGATGTCGGTGGTGAGGGGGGAGTGTATGTGTGTCTGGATTTGTGTGTGTATGTGTGTGTGTGTGTGTGTGTGTGTGTGTGTGTGTGTGTGTGTGTGTGCATGTGTAATTTTGTGTGTAACTGTGTGTGGAATTATGTGTGGGTTTATTATGTACTGAAAGGTAGGTGGCTTGTGCGTTTAAGGTAAGTCTCAGTGGTCCTTGGCTGCCCACACCTTCTTGTGACCTGACACCCCAACCTCCTGGGACTTACCGCACTTACAGTGTGTGTGTGTGTGTGTGTGTGTGTGTGTGTGTGTGTGTGTGTATGTGTGTATGTGGGTGTGTGTATGTGGGTGTGTGTATGTGTGTGTGTGTGTGTGTGTGTGTGTGTGTGTGTGTGTGTGTGTGTGTATGTGGGTGTGTGTGTGTGTGTGTGTGTGTGTGTGTGTGTAATTATGTGTCGAATTATGTGTGGGTTTATTATGTGTCTGAAAAGTAGGTGGCTTGTGCTTGGAGTGTAATGTAGATTCTCAGTTGTCGCTTGTGTCCACAACCTCTTGTGACCTGACTCCCACCCTTGCAGTGTTGCCTATATCACCTGCTTATAGTGAGTTAATCGCCTTGTTCAATGGATTACCATTTGCTAAACCTTATTGAATACTTGAGTGCCTATTCTTTATCGTGCTATGAGAGTTAGACCATTCACATTCAGCTTGGCGGTTAATTGGAACCTGGACCCCACACCCAAACAACCACTCATAGGTGATACAGTACTTGTAGTGCAGCTGTAGCACTGTAGATTGTCCAGGTCGATGTGACGTCCTGGCGTAGATCCAGCTCGATGTACGTCCTGGCGTAGATCCACCTCAATTTCTTCTCGTTAATAATGTACCCTATTCACTGTATTTCTTTCACTGGTCACACGATTGTTTCACTTTATTACCTTTCTTGGGTGACACTTGGCAACGCCGCCTTACACACTAGCCTGCGCCACAACGCTTTTATTTTCCAGATCACTTTCAAAATTGTGGCTCTCCCCACACTTGTGTGGCTCAGGCAATTAAAAAAAACACTTCTAGGATTGTTGACTACCCTGACACACTTAGCAACCCTTGCAGAACACTTAGTAGCCCTCAAAAACACTTAAATCCCCGGAGCACCGACGGCGTGACTAGCGCGCTCGCTGTCCCTACTGTGTGTGTGTGTGTGTGTGTGTGTGTGTGTGTGTGTGTGTGTGTGTGTGTGTGTATGTGTGTGTGTGTGTGTGTGTGTGTGTGTGTGTGTGTGTGTGTGTGTGTGTGTGTGTGTGTGTGTGTGTGTGTCTGTGTGTGTGTGTGTGTGTGTGTGTGTGTGTATGTGTGTGTGTGTGTGTGTGTGTGTGTGTGTGTGTGTGTGTGTGTGTATGTATGTGTGTCTGTGTGTGTATGTGTGTGTGTGTATGTGTGTATGTTGTGTGTGTGTTGTGTGTGTTGCGTGTGTATATATGTGTGTGTGTGTGTGTGTGTGTGTGTACTCACCTAATTGTACTCATCTAATTGTGGTTGCAGGGGTCGAGACTCAGCTCCTGGCCCCGCCTCTTCACTACTAGGTCCTCTCTCTCTCTGCTTCCTGAACTTTATCATACCTCTTCTTAAAACTATGTATGGTTCCTGCCTTCACTACTTCACTTGCTAGGCTATTCCACTTCCTGACGACTCTGTGACTGAAGAAATACTTCCTAACGTCCATGTGACTCGTCTGAGTCTTCAGCTTCCAGTTGTGACCCCTTGTTCCTGTGTCCCCTCTCTGGAACATCCTATCTCTGTCCACCTTGTCTATTCCCCGCAGTATCTTGTATGTCGTTATCATGTCTCCCATGACCCTTCTGTCCTCCAGTGTCGTCAGTCCGATTTCACTCAACCTTTCCTTGTACGACATTCCCCTGAGCTGTGGGACTAGCCTTGTTGCAAACCTTTGTACTTTCTCTAACTTCTTGACGTGCTTGACCAGGTGTGGGTTCCAGACTGCTGCTGCATACTCCAGTATGGGCCTAACATACACAGTGTACAGTGTCTTGAACGATTCCTTATTAAGGTATCGGAACGCTATTCTCAGGTTTGCCAGGCGCCCGTATGCTGCAGTAGTTATTTGGTTGATGTGTGCCTCCGGTGACGTGCTCGGGGTTATGGTCACCCCGAGGTCTTTCTCCCTGAGTGAGGTCTGTAGTCTTTGTCCCCCTAGCCTATACTCTGTCTGCGGTCTTCTTTGCCCCTCCCCAACCTTCATGACTTTGCATTTGGCAGGACTGAATTCGAGAAGCCAGTTACTGGACCACATGTCCAGCCTGTCCAGGTCTCTTTGCAGTCCTGCCTCATCCTCATCCGATTTAATTCTTCTCATCAACTTCACATCATCTGCGAATAGGGACACTTCGGAGTCTATTCCTTCCATCATGTCGTTCACATATATCAAAAATAGCACTGACCCCTGTGGGACCCCGCTCGTCACAGGCGCCCACTGTGATACCTCTTCACGTACCATGACTCGTTGCTGCCTCCCTGTCAGATATTCCCTGATCCATTGCAGTGCCCTTCCTGTTACATGCGCCTGATCCTCCAGCTTCTGCACTAATCTCTTGTGGGGAACCGTGTCAAAGGCCTTCCTGCAGTCTAGGAAAACGCAATCTACCCACCCCTCTCTCTCGTGTCTTACTTCTGTTACCTTGTCATAAACTCCAGGAGGTTTGTGATTCAAGATTTGCCTTCCATGAACCCATGCTGGTTTTCATTTATAATCTTGTTCCGTTCCAGGTGTTCGACCACTTTCTTCCTGATAATCTTCTCCATAACTTTGCACACAATATATGTCAGAGACACAGGTCTGTAGTTTAGCGCCTCGTTTCTGTTTCCTTTCTTAAATATGGGGACTACATTTGCTGTCTACTATTTCTCAGTATGTGTATGTGTGTGTGTGTGTGTGTGTGTGTGTGTGTGTGTGTGTGTGTATGTGTGTGTGTGTATGTGTGTGTGTGTGTGTGTGTGTGTGTGTGTGTGTGTGTGTGTGTGTGTGTGTGTGTGTGTGTGTGTGTGTGTGTGTGTGTGTGTGTGCGTACAGAGTTTTAAAGTACAGAGTTAATAAAGTTGTGTTTACAGTAACATCTGGTCTATATGATGGCTTGCTTTATATATATATTTTCTTCTGATCAAAGTACAGTGACATCACACGTCTTTAAGATGACAGGTGATATCAAGCAACATTATCTAAGACCCAGTTTTTTGGGAAAATCTTTACCGTCTTTCTTGAATATTACCTAAGATAAAATACATTTGTAACTCTTCTAACATCTGTCATATATCTTTTCCGCACCTGTAAATACACCCAAGTGCAACTTTCCTTTATATAAGTGTTGTTAACTTCAGTATTTCAGTGTTTACACATGATCCACAGATTACCTTCACTTTCTGAACTTACAGTCTTCTATGTTATCAGTATTATCTTTATCATCACTTCAATAATCATAATTCTGACATAAACTTTACCTGGTATTGTCAGCAGTCTCCAGGCTGACAGCAGAGTCAGCCAAGCTGAGAGCAGAGTCAGCCAAGCTGAGAGCAGAGTCAGCCAGGCTGACAGCAGATCCAGCCAGGCTGACAGCAGAGTCAGCCAGGCTGACAGCAGAGTCAGCCAGGCTGACAGCAGAGTCAGCCAGGCTGACAGCAGAGTCAGCCAGGCTGACAGCTGTACTACAGAACTGTGCTCTTCTTTATTGTGAATTATTATGTAGACCATGCAAGTTTTTTCTGATGTTTACTTTTCACTTTCATCTACACATACACATCACTACAAACACACTACTACAAACACACATATATACATACATGTGTACACATATACATCACTACAAACACACTACTACCAACACACATATATACATACATGTGTACACATATACATCACTACAAACACACTACTACCAACACACATATATACATACATGTGTACACATATACATCACTACAAACACACTACTGCCAACACACATATATACATACATGTGTACACATATACATCACTACAAACACACTACTACCAACACACATATATACATACATGTGTACACATATACATCACTACAAACACACTACTACCAACACACATATATACATACATGTGTACACATATACATCACTTCAAACACACTACTGCCAACACACATATATACATACATGTGTACACGTTCTCACGGATATAACTGCACGTTCCCACATCATTGTTTAAATCAAACAATACTGTATTGTGTAAGAGAATTAAGAAAATTCCTGATTATACAATTTCAATTTTCTTAAGAAATTGGAATGAGGGTTACAATATTTTGATGAAAAATTTTGAGAAAATATGTAAAAATCTAAAGAAGTGACTAACTTGAGAGACTTGTGGTTAAGATTAAGAAGATATTCTTATAATTCATCTAATAAACACTTTGTTTAAGTGGAATTAATTATTAAATAAGTCAGTTTTCACACATACACTTCTCTCACCTCTTAATTAATAACATATAAAACATTTACCGTCACAGATGCATAATAAAAAAAACTTTCGGTGATAAAAATAAAAACTGTCAACTTGATGATTCAATCTCTTGAAAATAAGAATTTTGTTGGTGGCTGCCATAACCTGGCCAGTACGACTGTGTGTTGCCACAACCTGGCCAGTACGACTGTGTGTTGCCACGACCTGGCCAGTACGACTGTGTGTTGCCACAACCTGGCCAGTACGACTGTGTGTTGCCACGACCTGGCCAGTACGACTGTGTGTTGCCACAACCTGGCCAGTACGACTGTGTGTTGCCACAACCTGGCCAGTACGACTGTGTGTTGCCACGACCTGGCCAGTACGACTGTGTGTTGCCACGACCTGGCCAGTACGACTGTGTGTTGCCACAACCTGGCCAGTACGACTGTGTGTTGCCACAACCTGGCCAGTACGACTGTGTGTTGCCACGACCTGGCCAGTACGACTGTGTGTTGCCACGACCTGGCCAGTACGACTGTGTGTTGCCACGACCTGGCCAGTACGACTGTGTGTTGCCACAACCTGGCCAGTACGACTGTGTGTTGCCACAACCTGGCCAGTACGACTGTGTGTTGCCACAACCTGGCCAGTACGACTGTGTTGCCACAACCTGGCCAGTACGACTGTGTTACCACAACCTGGCCAGTACGGCTGCGTGTTGCCACGACCTGGCCAATACGACTGTGTTGCCACAACCTGGCCAGTACGACTGTGTGTTGCCACAACCTGGCCAGTACGACTGTGTTGCCACAACCTGGCCAGTACGACTGTGTGTTGCCACAACCTGGCCAGTACGACTGTGTGTTGCCACAACCTGGCCAGTACGACTGTGTGTTCTTACAACCTGGCCAGTACGACTGTGTTGCCACAACCTGGACAGTACGACTGTCTTGCCACAACCTGGCCAGTACGAATGTGTGTTGCCACAACCTGGCCATTACGACTGTGTGTTGCTACAACCTGGCCAGTACGACTGTGTTGCCACAACCTGGCCAGTACGACTGTGTGTTGCCACAACCTGGCCAGTACGACTCTGTTGCCACAACCTGGCCAGTACGACTGTGTGTTGCCACAACCTGGCCAGTACGACTGTGTGTTGCCACAACCTGGCCAGTACGACTGTGTTGCCACAACCTGGCCAGTACGACTCTGTTGCCACAACCTGGCCAGTACGACTGTGTTGTTTTACTGTACTGGTTTTCCGTGCTCTTGTACTGTACTGGTGTTCTGTGTAATTGTACTGTACTGGTCTTCCCTGTCATTGTACTGTACTCGTCTTCCGTGTTGCTGTACTGGTCTTATGTGTTACTGTACTGGTCTTCCGTGTTACTGTACAGGTATTCTGTGTTCTTTTACTGTACTGGTCGTTTGTGTTATTGTATTGTACTGCTCTTCTGTGTTATTGTAATGTACTGGTCTTCTGTTTTATTGCATTGTACTGGTCTTATGTGTTGCTGTTCTGGTCTAACCTTCTGTGTTAATGCACTGCACTGGTCTTCAGTGTTACAGTACTGTTCTTCTGTGTTATTGTACTTTACCAGTCTTCTGTGTTATTGTACTGTATTGGGCTTCTGTGCCATTGTACTGTACTGGTCTTCTGTGTTATTGTACTGTTTTAATCATCTGTGTTATTGTATTGTACTGGTCTTCTGTGTTATTGTACTGTACTGGTCTCTTATTGTACTCTGCTGGTGTTATGTCTAATTGCACTGTACTGGTGTTATGTATTATTGTACTCTACTAATCTGTTATTGTACTGTACTGCTCTTTTCTCTTATTGTACTGTACTGCTCTTTTCTCTTATTGTACTGTACTGATCTGTTATTGTACTGTAGTGGTCTTCCGTCTTGCTGTACTGTACTGGTCTTCGGTGTTATTGTACTGTACTTGTCTTCTGTGCTATTTTACTGTACAGGTCATATGTGTTGCTGTGCTGTCCTGGTCTTTTGAGCTATTGTACTCTACTGGTCTTCCGTGCTATTGTAGTGTACTGGAATTCTGTGTTACTGTACTGTACTGGTATTCTGTGTAATTGTACTGTCCTGGTCTAATTTGTTTCTGTACTGAACTGATCTTCTGTGCTATTGTACTGTACTGATCTTCTGTGCTATTGTACTGTACTGGTATTCTGAGTTATTGTACTGTACTGTTCTTCTGTGTTATTGTACTGTACTGGTCTTCTGTGTTATTGTACTGTACTGGTCTTCTGTGTTATTGTACTGTACTGTTCTTCTGTGTTATTGTACTGTACTGGTCTTCTGTGTTATTGTACTGTACTGGTCTTCTGTGTTATTGTACTGTACTGGTCTTCTGTGTTATTGTAATGTACTGGTCTTCTGTGTTATTGTACTGTACTGGTCTTCTGTGTTATTATACTGTACTGGTCTTCTGTGTTATTATACTGTACTGGTCTTCTGTGTTATTGTACTGTACTGGTCTTCTGTGTTATTGTACTGTACTGGTCTTCTGTGTTATTGTACTGTACTGGTCTTCTGTGTTATTGTTCTGTACTGGTCTTCTGTGTTATTATACTGTACTGGTTTTCTGTGTTATTATACTGTACTGGTCTTCTGTGTTATTGTACTGCACTGATCTTCTATGTTGCTGTACTGGACTGGTCTTGTGTGTTACTGTACTGTTCTTCCGTGTTATTGTGCTGTACTAGTCTTCTGTTTTATTGCACTGTACTGGTGTTCTGTACTGCGGAAAGAGCTGGATATTCCAAGCATCAGAGATCGTGTTACTGAAAGAAATATCCTAATTGGAGTTAATATGTTCAGGCAAGCCTATTCAAACCACTGGACAGAAGCTCCCCAAACTCCTCCTTAGCACTGGTGAACAACCCTTCAGATGGACCCGACTTCCGCGTGAACCAGTAACATGTCAAGTAAGGCAACAGTGGCACTTCCCTGCTCAATGGGATAGTACCCCATTCCAAACTACCATCCTCCCCAAAATATTTCTTCATTCACAACCTTGAAGCCAAACAGGATGCCTTGAGGTGTATTGATAACTTAGTCACACAGCACACTCTTACACAAATTATTTTCGTTGATGGTTCTGTTCAGGAATCCACTGGTGCAGCTGGTAGTGCTGCTGTTGTCGTACAGAGTGATGGCTCTCGTAAAGAAATTGGAGCACACATCAGTAACTGGGCCTCTACCCTTCTAACAGAGCTGTTTGTCATACTCCTTGCACTCAAATGCGTCCATGTATCTAAGATTGACACTTTAATTGTAACTGATTCTCTGTCATCTATAAATGCTCTCAACTCATTAAGTATAAATTTTGACATGCTTGTGTAAGATGCCAGACACAGGTATAGTAGGATTGTGGACAGTGGAGTCAGAGTGCACATGCTGTAGATTCCATCTCACATTGGAAAGGAACTTCAACTGAATTTTATTGTGGTGACTTGGATGTCACCACAGCCTCCCTCTGGCTGGGTTATAAGTATCTTTGGCAGGTTAAATCACCACCACCAGATGTAGACCAAACGAAATATCTCACCCTGCGTCATTATGTACTGGAGTGTGATCAAATTAATGAATTCAGAGACAACTCACTCAGAAATGTTCAAAATATATGTCAAAATATTTTATCCTCAGTATATTACAGATAATTCTGGAAAATTACCCAGACTTTGCAACCTGTAAATAAAGCATTATCACGTGTGTGTGTGTGTGTGTGTGTGTGTGTGTGTGTGTGTGTGTGTGTGTGTGTGTACTCACCTAGTTGAGGTTGCGGGGGTCGAGTCCGAGCTCCTGGCCCCGCCTCTTCACTGATCGCTACTAGTTCACTCTACCTGAACCGTGAGCTTTATCATACCTCTGCTTAAAGCTATGTATGGATCCTGCCTCCACTACATCGCTTCCCAAACTATTCCACTTACTGACTACTCTGTGGCTGAAGAAATACTTCCTAACATCCCTGTGATTCATCTGTGTCTTCAACTTCCAACTGTGTCCCCTTGTTACTGTGTCCAATCTCTGGAACATCCTGTCTTTGTCCACCTTGCCAATTCCTCTCAGTATTTTGTATGTCGTTATCATGTCCCCCCTATCTCTCCTGTCCTCCAGTGTCGTCAGGTTGATTTCCCTTAACCTCTCCTCGTAGGACATACCTCTTAGCTCTGGGACTAGTCTTGTTGCAAACCTTTGCACTTTCTCTAGTTTCTTTACGTGCTTGGCTAGGTGTGGGTTCCAAACTGGTGCCGCATACTCCAATATGGGCCTAACGTACACGGTGTACAGGGTCCTGAACGATTCCTTATTAAGATGTCGGAATGCTGTTCTGAGGTTTGCTAGGCACCCATATGCTGCAGCAGTTATTTGATTGATGTGCGCTTCAGGAGATGTGCCTGGTGTTATACTCACCCCAAGATCTTTTTCCTTGAGTGAGGTTTGTAGTCTCTGGCCCCCTAGACTGTACTCCGTCTGCGGTCTTCTTTGCCCTTCCCCAATCTTCATGACTTTGCACTTGGTGGGATTGAACTCCAGGAGCCAATTGCTGGACC